>NW_021628219.1:166877-168798 GCF_900005855.1 Plasmodium gallinaceum | reverse complement strand
TTTTTTAATTTTTTTTTTTTTTTTTTTTTTTTTTTTTTAATTACTTCTTTTTTATCCTTCGTTATTGATAAAATTTTATCTTTTTTCTTAACTGAAAAATCTATACTTTCTTCATTATTTTTACAATTATTTTTACAATTATTGTTATTGTTATTGTTATTGTTATTGTTATCAGATTTATAATTATCAAAATTATTGTTTGATAATTTACTTTCATTACTTAAAATATATGTATCTCCTTTTTTCTTTTTCTTTTTCTTTTTTAAATTTTTATTTGTTTTTGACTTATTTTCTTTTTGTAATTTTTCTAATAACATTTCATTAATAAAAAATATAAACACCATTTTATTTTTATCTTTATTCTTTTTGTTTTGTTCTTCTTTCATAATTCCTGCACCAAGATATATATAATTTTTATTTTCTAAATCATCTTTATTTTCATTTTTGAAATAAAACTTTAAAACATCTTTTATAATTAAATCATGATAGATTAACCCACCATATGGAAATATATCATAAGAATTATATTTACATTCTTTTTCTTCATATTTATTTTCTGTTGTTTTCAAAATTACACTTTTACTAATTTTAGGTTTCCTATATAGATGTAATAAATTTTCATTATGATATTCATCATGGCATATTTCATCACAACCATTTATATTATCATTAATAATGATATCCATTATTTCCTTTTTATTTCTTTTTATAATTATTACTATTGTAATTTTTTACTTTATAAACTTTTTTTTTTTTATTTTTTTTTTTCATGTCTAACTTATTTATTTTTCTTAATACCACATATATGTTAATATTATGTTCTTTCAATTAACTATTTTAATTTACTTTTTTTTTTTTTTTTTTTTTTTTTTTTTTTTTTTTTTTTTTTTTTTTTTTTTTTTTTTTTTTTTTTTTTTTTTTTTTTTTTTTTTTTTTTTTTTTTTTTTTTTTTTTTTTTTTTTTTTTTAATATATATATATATAACTTTATTTAAATATTAACTATATTTTATATGATAATTTTTATTTTTATTATATATGTTATTTTTATGTAAAACCTTCAGCAATATTTTGTTTATTTCATTTTGCTCATATGGCTATATGTTATTTTGTTAATTGAATACTTTTCTTTTATAAATTAGATATTTTAACTATGATAAATATAAAAAAATAAGAAAGTATTATAATAAAAATAAACAATAAAAAAAAAATTGGTTATGATCAATATAAAAAAAAAAAAAAAAAAAAAAAAGTTGATGTAGATATATTTCTTATATTTAAATTGACACAAATTTTTATTATAATTCTCAAAAATAGTTTATATTTAATAAAACTTTTATAAAAACTATTATATTTCTTAATATTTTCAAATAAATAATAAAAATACTAATAAAATGAATGTTTCATATATATATATATAATTAAAGAATTTAAACAAAATTTCAAAAAAAATTAATTTATTGATGGTTTTTTTCTTTACTTTTTAATTAAAAATATGATTCAATATTTTTTTGAAATTAAAATTATATTTTTATCATTAATGAATACCAAAAAAAAATCTATATAATTTTGTGTGTTTTAAAAAAATAATATATATATATATGTATATATATATATATATATATTTTGCTTTCATTTCCATTTAAATGGAAGATAAAATTATATTTATATCAAAATGTGTTTTATTTTATTATTCATTTTTTTTAAAAATATAATTTAAACTATATTTTTCTTGTTTAATAAATTTCTAATTTTTTTTTTTTTTTTTAAATTATATTTAAAATAAATTTTTAATATTATTAAAATAAGTTTTTCATATTATTAAAATAAGTTTTTCTCTCAGAATTTCCTTTAGATTCTGAGGTAAACATATTAAAAACAAAAAAAATAACTATGAAAAATTATTTAGATAAATTTTTTTT
>NW_021628219.1:157251-165877 GCF_900005855.1 Plasmodium gallinaceum | reverse complement strand
TTTTTTTTTTTTTTTTTTTTTTTATATATATATATAATTTAAAGAAAAAAAAAAGAAACTTCATAAATATACAAGTTTAATATCTGTCCTATGATGAAAAGGTTTTAAATTAAAATTAAAACTTTTTTATATTTTGTATTGAATCAGTTCGAAGAAAAATATTTTTATAAAATGATTAAAAATTGGATAAAAAGGATGTCCTAATTGTTTTTATTAAAAAAAAAAAATAAAATAAAAATGAAATAAAAAATTTGAAATAATTTTGTACAAATAACAGGATGATATATATACAATTTAGATAATTGGAAAGTTTTGAAATATATTTTTCTAAATTTTTTTTAAAATATGATTCATTTTATTATTTTATTATTTTATTATTTTATATTTATTAAATATTATTTCTTTCCCATATAAATTTGGGAGATTTTTCATTTTTTTTTGTTAGTATTTCTGCATGGTTTCTTTTAATAAGAATAGTGTGTTCAAATTGAGCTGAAAAATAATATCTAGAACTTGAGATTGTCCAGTTATCAGGCCATGTAATATAATCAGATGTTCTTTCTGTAATAATAGGTTCAATTGTAAATATTAAATTTTCACACATTTTTCTATCATCATTATTTAATGTATGGAAGATATATGGTTCTTCATGAAAATTTTTTCCAATATTATGACCACATAAATTTGGTGCAACAGAATAATAAATATTTTTTTTTCTTTTTTTTTTAATATAACTATCGATTACTTCTGCAATATTTTTAAATGGAACTCCATGTTTACATATACTGATTGCTTCCATTGTACATTCATAAGCTGTTTTAATTAATTCTATGTTTTTTTCATACATAAATTTTTTAAAATCATCTAAACTAAACTTATTTCTTTCAAAAAAATCATAATGCTTTTGTTCTCTTTTTTTATCTTTTTCACTTTTATTATATATAAAATTTTGAATATTGTTATACATTTGATTTTTCTCTGGATTATATATAACTTTATCATCATATTGTTTATGAAAATTTTCCAGTTCGTCATCATAATCATTATAATTATTACTTAACATATTTTGAGATATATTATTTAAACGAATTGAATTAGTATTATCATCGTAATCAAAATGAAAATCATTTTGTTGATCCTTTGAATTTGGAGCAACATATCTCATTTTTCTTGTAGTAATTGATTTTCCTTTTCTAACAACCATATTCTTAGTTAAATCAAAATGATATTTAAAAATGTATTTTGTATATTTTGTTTTAACTTTATCATTTAAATAAATAAAATCATAATTTTTTTTTCTCCTTTTTTTTTCTGCTTTTGTTATTTTTTCAATGAGAAAACTTTCACACATATCTGCATGAAACCCATTTTTAAAAACACTTATATCTACTTTTACAATGTCATTTTCAAATAGAACATTATTATCTGGTATTCCATGGCATAATATTTCGTTTATAGATATACAACAACTTTTAGGATAATGATGATAATTTAAGGGAGATGGATAAAAACCATTATTAATACATTTATTTAAAATATAAATATCAATATCATTTGTAGTTACTCCTTCACATAATATATATGATACATCATCCATCAATTCTCTTGCAAATTTACAATTATTAGATATTATTTCTATATCATTATCATCTTTTACATTTTTATATTCATATCTACTTCTTTCTTCATTATTATTATTATTATCATAACTCACATAAATAGGAGTACCAGTTCTATGATAATTTGGTCTTTCAATATATTTAGGTAAATAATATGTGGGAGATAATACACCTTTTTTTTGTCTACCAACATAAGAGAAATTTTCAAAGATATCCGTTTTGTTTAAATGTGAAAATAATTTATTATAATTTTCTTTACATTTCATAAATTTTTTATCTAATTCTCTTAATCTAATACTTGGATGAATTATTTTTCTCGTTTTAAAATTTTCTATGTATCTATGATATGAAGGTAATCTGTCTTCTGAATAATCATTTGTGTTTTTTTTCACATCATTATGAAAAGTATTAGAAAATCCTTCACCATAGCATTTTATTCTTTTTTTATAATTCTTTTTTATAATAAGAAAGTTATAATTATCGACTCTTTTTTTTTTATTAATATTGATAAACTTATATTTTTTTACATTCTTTTGTTTTCTTTCATTAAATTTAAAATTAATATTTATATTTCTTTTTTTACATAAATATATTCCTCCAAAGTAAAATATCAACAAAATAAAAATTTTCATACTTTTTTTTTCTCTTCTTATTTAACTATAATCATTTTTTATTAATAAAAAGAAAAAAAATTCTTAATAATGATTTTAATAACAACAATAACATAATATAAAAATAAAAAATAAAATTTACAAAAATGTTGTAAAAAATGATAATTATTATATTACAAAGGGAATTATTAATGTACTAATTAATAACAGGGATAAAAACAATATTTTAATACCATTGAAAAAATATATATATATATTTTAATAAATATTTTTTTTTTTTTTTTATATATATGTATTATAATTATTTATTTATTTTTTTAAAATATTATATTATAAAAAAAGAAAAACTGATCAATTCTTATATGCATATTTTTTTTTTTTCTTTTTTTTTGCAAGTGTTTTTTTTTTTTTTTTTATCATTCTATATTTTTTTCTTATTTATATATATTATCATCATTTTATAATATATATGTATATAAATATTTAATAAAGCTTATTATATAAATGTATAAATTTTTCTTAATTTTTTTTAAATATATATCATTATATTGATATTGATATAATTAATATTTTGTTAACATGTATTATTATTTCAGAATGTGTTAGAATGTTAAAAGGTCAATATTTTAATAAAGGTATAAATATACATAAATCTATAATGCTTTTCATAAATTCTTATGAACAATTTTTTTTAAAAAATAACACACATATTTTTCATTTTTAATTATTCCTTTCTTTTAATAATCAGAAACATAGTTCTTTATTATATGATTTTTATAATTTCAATTAAAAATTATACAATCATATATATTTTTATTATGATCATTTTCCTTTTAAATATGTGGGGAAAAAAAAAAAAAAAAAAATAGACATTAATATTCATATAAAAGTATTTCCTTTTTATTTTTAATATTAGTTAAATATTAAATATAAAATTAAAAATTATTCTTTTATATCAACTTTAATTTTTAAAATATATTTTTTTTTGCATTTTTAAAAATATATTACATTTAAAAAAATTAAAGCAAATATAAAATACTAAATTTAAGTAACATATATACAATAAAATAGGATATAATGAGAAAGTTTTTAATTTAAAATGACTTAAACAAAAAAAAAGATATATAAATAAAAATATTAAATTAATTATCATAAAAATTAACTAGTGGATTAAAAGAAAATAAAAGAAAATGAATTAGTAACAAACTTATAAATATATAAAAATGTGTTATTTCATTTTTTATACTTAAGAAAATTGAGATAGTTTCTCTTTTAAATTTATAAATATATTTTGTCTTGAAATCTTAAATAATTTAATATATATTAGTATTACTATTTGAAATTCCATATTTTATAATATATATATATATATATATATTTTAATTTTAATTTTAATTTTTACTTTTGTAATAACCCATGTTCTTATTATCTTTTTAACTTTTATAATTATCGTTGTTTCTTTTTTTATATTCATTTTATTTTTCATATTTATTTTAGTCCAATTTATTTACATTTACACTTGGATCTATATTTTTATTTACATTTTCATTATCATCTTTAATTATATTTTTATTTATATTTTCATCTACACATAGATCTATATTTTTATTTACATTTTCATTTACACAGAGATCTATATTTTTATTTATATTTTCATTTACACAGAGATCTATATTTTTATTTATATTTTCATTTTCATTTTCATTTTCATTTTCATTATCATCTTTAATTATGTTTTTATTTATATTTTCATCTACACATAGATCTATATTTTTATTTATATTTTCATTTTCATTTTCATTATTATCTTTAATTATATTTTTATTTATATTATTTTTTTTGTTTACATTATCATATAAAGGATTTATGACAGGTATATTATCATTATAGAAAATTTCAAAAATAAAATGAGGATATTCATAGAAAGATTTACCAAATAATGCATCATATATAGTTTGATTAATAGAATAATATTTTTTTTCTTCTTTTTTCTCTTTTCTTATATTATCAAATAAAGAGATATGTATTGCATATAAGTTCTTCAAATAAATATTTAATTTTGTTTCTAATGTTTCTTTTTTTTTACAAATTGAATTAATTAGTTCCAAAAAGGAAAAGTTTTCGTTTACATTATCTTCTGTTATAAAAATATTGATGTTTACAAAAGTGATTTTAACCATCCAATATATAACATTTTTAAAAATATATGTTTTATTTTCTTTATGTAATTTTGTATATATAGGTGCTTTTAATAAAATTATTTCTCTCTTTTTTAAAATACTTTTTAATTTTTTATTAAAAACTAACCATATTTTAGTTGTTTCATTTTCTTTAACTTTTATAAATTTATAATTTCCTTCAACAATATTTACAACATTCTGCAAGTATAAAAAATCCTTATATAAAACTGACTCATTAAAATTAAATTTTCCAACATTTTTAATTTTAAAATTTTTTTTTAATTTATTTTTGCAATTAAATATTTTTTTATGATTTTTTGAACAAATTAATGAACAGGATCGAATTTCACAATATGGGCATTTATATATATAATCCTTTTCTTTGCATACATTACAACTATTGTCATTTTGTTTTTTTAAATTTTCTTCAATATTTATTTCACTTTTATCTGAATTACATTCTTCTTCTTGTTCTTCTTTTTCTCTTAATTTTCTATTTGTAAAATATTCTATTGATTCCATTAAAATGTTGTATTTTTTTTGATTTATTTTTTTTTTGTATTTTTCACATTTATCATTTTGAGTTATGTTTATTTTTGATAATTCATTCTTTTCTTCTTTTTCTTCATTATTGATTTCCTCTTCTTTTACATTATTTTTTTCTTCATCTGTTTGTGAATAATCTTCTATTATATTATTATTCATATCGTTTTTATATTTATAATATGTATATTCTAAATTATTTTTATTGTTATTTTTTTCTTTATTATTATCATTATAAATGTTCATACTAGTATTATTATTATTATTATTATTATTATTATATAAAACGTTATTACTACATTTATTAACATTTTTATTTATATCTATATTTTTATCAGAGTAATTATTATTATTTTCACAATTTGCTGATTTAATTGAATTAAAAAGTTTAAGTTTTTTATTTATACCTTGATTAATTGGATAAAAATCATTATTATTTTTGAAATTTACATTTACGTTATTACAGATAAAATTTTTATTATAAAGACTTTTATTTTTTTTTAATGAATTTATATTTGTAGAAGTATTCATAAATATTGAGCTTCTATTTTTATGATTAGAATTATTATTTATGAAATTATTAGAATTATCATTTATGAAATTATTAGAAGTATTATTTATGAAATTATTAGAATTATTATTTATGAAATTATTAGAATAATTTTTGTTCTGTATTATATCTGATTGAAAATAATTATATACATTTTTATCTGAATTTTTTATTTTCTCATTTTCTTTAGTATTTATATTCAATGAATTATTATTCAACTTACTTTTTATATTTCTGTTTATTGTAATTTTTTGTAAATTATTGTTTAAATTTTCACAGTTATTAAATTTCCTTTTCTTAAAATTTAAATTGTTATAATGTAGATGATTATATTTTATACCACTATTATATACATTTTTATATTTTATATAATTAATGTTATCTTTTTCATTATTATTATAAATAGTATTAAAAAAAATATCCCCACTGTTGCAATATTCGTTATTATTTATATAATTATTTTTAGTTGTCATTATTGGAACATCTTCTTTTGATTTTTCATTTTCTGTATAAAGAATGGTGTTGATATTTGTATTACTTGTTCCCAGATGAGTGTTTTTATTAATTTTGTATTTCGTTTTATGAATTTTTGAAAATTCTTGATATATTTCCTTTTTTTTATTGCATAGATGATTTATATTATTATTAAACATAATTTCTAGTGTTTTTATAAAATTTTAAATAAAGCTATATTCATTAATAAAAAAAAAAAAAAAATTATTTTATATTTTTATAGTAACATATTTTTTTTATTTAATCTTTTATTTAATGATTTTGATAATCTGTAGAACCATTTTTTAAAAAGCTTTTTTTTTTAATCTCAAAAATTTTTTAATTAAAAAAAAAAAAAGTTATAATTTTCATACATTTAAAAATAAGTAATTTTTCTTATAACTCTACAAAATTTAAATAAAAATATTTTTTTATTAAACTAAATATTTATAAAATTAAGTTTTACTTTTAGTGAAAATAATTTTTTTTTTTTTTTTTTTTTTTTTTTTTTTTAATAGCGTTTAATATAGAACATTAAAAAAAAATTTGCGAAATGCAAAATTAGCCACAAAAAAAAAAAAAAAATAAAAATAAAAATAAAAATAATAATCTATATATATTTAAACATGTGTTAATATATATGATTTTTATTTTCTTTTTTTTTATTAAAAAATGACATAAAATAAAAAGAAATTTAAATAAAATTCTTAAAAAAAATACTAAAAAATATTAAAAAAAAAAATATGCATACATAAAAATAGCATATAATAGTTCGGTTTATATATATACTATAATTTTATTAATTTAAAAAAGAAAATAAATAATTTTAAAACAAAAAAAAAAAAAAAAAAAAAAAAAAAGGAACAAAATTTTCATCTTCTATATCTCTTTTTTTTAAAGTTAAAATATAATTGTAAAATTCCTTTATCAAAGACATTCCTAAATCCTTTATTTTTATCAAATGACCATTCAGCATTTACAATTTTAAAAGCTATATCTAAATATGGGGCTCCCCCGTGAAAAATAATAAGAACTTTATTTTCATCATCTGTATGCTGTAACTTCCAGGTTGGTGGTTGTTTTTTATTTAGTAAGTTGGTATAAAAAATATTAAATTTATATCCACATATATATTTAGGTGGCGTATTTTCATAATCATAATGAGTTTTATTATATTTGTTCCAATCAAAAGATGTTTTAATTCTATTAAAATATAATGGTTTTCTTGTAACAAATAATGAACACTTTAGTGTATTTGTTAATGTATGTAGTGATATATCTTTCATTATTATTTCATCTTTTATTCCTTTTTTTTTTTCTCTTCGTACAAAATTATCATAAATTTCTTTATCCTTTTTATAAAATTTATTTATAGTATTTTCTTCATTTATATCGTCTATTTTTTCATCATTATTATCTTTCTTTTTTAATTTCCTTAAAATTTCTTCATTTATCTTTTCTCTTTCTTCCAATTCTTCTTCAGGTTTATATATATAAATATCATCATCTTCCAATGATTCTAATGAATATAAAAGAGGACTTTCACATTCAAACATATCAATTATATTCTTTTCTTCTTTTTTTATTACACCATTTTCCTCATTATTTTGTGATACTCTAAAAAAAAAAAAAAAAAAAAAAATCAATACATAAATATTTGTAAAAGTGGTTATATTATATTGACAAACATATGGTCAAATGTATAGTAATTTTTTTTTTATATATTTTCTTAAATAATATTGTAAAACAATTTTTTTTTTAACTAAAATTAAAGAAAAAATAATTTTAATTTTAAAATAAAAACTGTATTAATTAATATAGCAATTTTTTAGTTTACTATTTATTTAAACATTATAAACAGTAAGTGAATTAATTGCAACTAAATATAAAATAATATTATGACATATATATATATATATGTATATATTTTTTTTAACATACTTATGAGGTAAACATGTATTTTCCTTGTTAACTGAAATTTTATCATGTAACTTTTTGTGAAAATCATCTAATATATATTTCGATTTAAAATAAGGAATTTTTAGTAATACATTGTTCCAATAGTTTACATCAAAATTAAGATCATCACTAATTATTTTTTTTTTTATCTTTTCTTCAAATATTGTTAATTCATCATAATTTTTGTTTTCAAAAAATAATTTAATTTTTTTATTGATTTTTTCATCATCAACTATATTATCTGAACGTTCTAAACCATTATTCAAATTATCTAAATAAAATTCAGCAAAATATAAAAGAGATTCCCAATATTTCTTATATTTTTCTTCATTAAACATTTTATCATGTAACATATGTAATTTTATTTGTTTTTCACAATTTTCTAATTCTCTTTCTTTTAAACCTAAAGAAAACATAATTAACAAAAAAAAAAAAAAAAAAAAAAAAAAAAAATATATTTACATTTTATATATATTAATGATGATAAAAAAAAAAAAAAAAAATTGCACATTTGTTAGAACAGAATTAAAAATGTGTTGAATTTTTATTATCTGAAATAATATAATGTTTATATGTATTTATTTTATTAAATATAATGTTGTTCATTTTTTATATATATTAATAAATATTATTATTTTAATTTTTTACTTTTTTTTTTTTTTTTTTTTTTTT
>NW_021628219.1:155303-156251 GCF_900005855.1 Plasmodium gallinaceum | reverse complement strand
AAAAAAAAAAAAAAAAAAAAAAAAGTAAAAAATTAAAATAATAATATTTATTAATATATATAAAAAATGAACAACATTATATTTAATAAAATAAATACATATAAACATTATATTATTTCAGATAATAAAAATTCAACACATTTTTAATTCTGTTCTAACAAATGTGCAATTTTTTTTTTTTTTTTTTATCATCATTAATATATATAAAATGTAAATATATTTTTTTTTTTTTTTTTTTTTTTTTTTTTTGGAAAAGGATACTTAAGAAATCAAGTTTATTTATTTTTTTTTTTTTTTAATTCTTTTTATTTTATTTTTTTATATTACCTTCAAGAATATTATAAAAAGGCAATTTAAAATAAGAGTAATAAAAATTTTGAATTTCTTCATTGTTTATAATTTTAATAGCTATTCTAAATAAATCCACTGGTTGTATAATATTATGACTAATTCTATGATTTGATGATTGGATTTCTTGATTTATAAAAAATATTTGTTCTTTTTCTTTGTATTCTTTAATATTAATTTGATTTCTTTGTTTTTCTAACTGAAGTCTATAATCTTCTAGAAGTGATCTTTCTTTTTCTCTTTCTTCTCTTCTTTTTTTAACTTCTTCAATTTCACTTATTTTAGAAATAGAATTTTCTAATAAAGTATTTGTAGTTAATTTTATTTTATTATCATTTTTTATTTTTTCATATTTATTTTTTAGTTTCCATACAAATGGAGTTGATAATGTATTATCACCAAATGGGTTACATTCATCAGTGTAATTAAAATGTCTTTTCATTAAATTTTCTCTTTCTTTTTTTAATTCTTTAACGCTAATTGTTTCTTCCTTTTTTTCTTTTTTTTCTTTTTTTTCCTTTTTTTTTTTTTTTTTTTTTTTTTTTTATTTTAATTTTTTACTACAGGTGGGACTTACACTTTTTGATTTTTCATGATTTT
>NW_021628219.1:143392-154303 GCF_900005855.1 Plasmodium gallinaceum | reverse complement strand
AAAGGCTTTAAAAAAAAATATTTTTTTTAAACTTCTTTTAATAATAGTTATAAAGCAAATTTTAATTAAATAAAAACTATTTAAAAATATAATTAAAAAGATTTTGGATTATTTAATAACAAATTAAAACAAATAAAATATTTTTATACATGAAATATTTTTTATATTAATTCTATTTTATTTTTCTTCATTTTATTTATATATTTTAATTTTAGTTTTTTTTTTTTTTTTTTTTAAATATAACAAAATAAATAAATAAAAAAAAAAGAATCTATAACATTAATTCTATTTTTTAAAAAATATGTAACAAAAAAAAAATTCATAAAAGTAAACAACATAAATTTAAGAATATATATATATATATATATATATATGCTTTTAATTTTTTTTTTTTTTATATTAATATATTGCATTATTTATTAGAATTTTTATGTGTAAAGAAAATATTTTCATGTTATTATTTAATATACTTTTTAAAAAAAAAAAAATAATAATATTCTCTAAAAGTAGGAATATATTCACTTTTAACACTATTAAAAACATTTTTCTTTTTTTTTTTGCCATATATGCATAAAAATGAGTATCACACATAAATAACTTAGTGCACTTTTTTTTTTTTTTTTTTTTCTTTTTCTTTTTTTTTTTTTTCTTTTTTTTTTTTTTCTTTTTTTTTTATATATGCAAATAAAATATTTTTTTTTTTTTTTATTTATTTTTTTTTTTTTTTTTATTGATCCTTCCATTTTTATGGTTGAACCTCCTATGATGAAAAAAAAAAAAAAACTAAAAAAAATTTTGAGGAAAACTAAAAGGTCAAATTTATATTACCTTGTTATCTTTATAATGACCCTGAGGAGGCAAATTTAAAAATAAAAAATAAAAAAAAAGAAAAGAAAAAAAAAAATATAAAGAAAAACTAATTTTCTTTTCTGTAAATAATATTCATGAAGGTTAATTATGTTTTAATTTTCCTTTTTGTAAGTAGAATTTTAAAATTGAAAAAAAGAATTTAAATATTATTTTTTTTTGAGAAAATGAATATATTTTAAATTAAAAAAAGTATTTTTAAAAAGAAAAAAATACTTTTTAAAAAAAAAAACAAATGTATTTAAAATTGAAGATTTGTTGAAAATGTATCAACATATTTTATGTTTTAAAAAAAAAAAAATACATAAATTTTAAAGAGTATTTTTTATTAGTAAAAGTATATTAAAAGTAGAAGAAGATAAATATATTATGGAAAATATAAAATGCTTTATTATAAAGTATATATAAAATAAGAAAAAAATAAAATAAAATGAAATTGTTTTTTATATTAACATCTTCATTTCGTATTTTCAATAAATTGGAATTTTTTTAATATATAAATATTTTAAAAAAAGATTCTTATTGGTAATACATAAATGTAGGTCTATAAGATGAAATGATATAATTTTTTGTAATTAATAATTTTTAAAAAAGAAAAGAAAAATACACCTATTTTTTCTATATGTATTTTCTATTTATAGAAGTCACGTGAATATATGTTTTTATTTTTTATTTTAAACAATTTTTTATTATATTTATTTTATGTAAACATTCAAATATAATTCACTTATTTGATAAAGTTAATAATTAATAGTAGTAGAATAAAATTTTTTTTTTAAAGAAATATTTTACTTAATTTTACTATTTCTAGAATATTTGTGCTTATTATAAAGAATAAAATCTGTTTAAAATACTAAAATAAAAAAGAAAATATTTGTTTATTCTATATTTTTAAATGTGAATCATAACGTTTAAAAATAACTCTTTTCTCTGAATGTTCATTTAGTTGAAAAAAGATTTATAAAATCTAAACTATTTTTTTTTTTATATTTTAAAAGTGTGTTATTTAAGAGAATTTAAGTTTTCTTCTTTTTTTCTTTTTTGTAATTGTGAAATAGTGTTATTTAATAGATAGTGTTCCTTTAAAATAGCTATAGTCTTTTTGTGGGTTTATTTTATAAAAAGGAACTATATATATAAAACAGGAGTAGTTATTTGATTTTTTCTTTATACGATAAAAGAAATAGCTGACTTAACTCTTAGCAATACTTTAATGTTTTAGAGATATTCAAAAATATATTTTTTTTTTTTTTTTAAATTCTATTATGTAAATATTTATATAAACTTTTTTTTTTTTATTTTTCAAATATTATGATTTTTTTTAGAATTAATGGAAAATATAATTGCTATAATTATATAAATATAAATTTTTAATGAATATTTTGTTTTTACTAGAAGTATAAATTGATTAAAAAAAAAAAAAAAATTATTATATAGTACACATACATTAAAAATTTAACAAAAATTTCAAAATTTGTATTTTATATTTATATAAATATGAAAAATATTACATTTAAAAAAAAAAAAAAAAAAATACATATATATAAGTAAAATAAAATATGATATGATTAAGATAAATAACTTATTTAAATGATGAAATAAAAAATAAGTAAAAATACAACTTTGAGTTTTGAATATTCATGTAATTATATCAGAAATATCTTTTATACATATTTAACCAAAATATCTTGTAAAAAAAAAATAAAAATAAAAATAAAAATAGGATAAAATTAAAAAAAAAAAAAAAAAAAAAAATGACTTTAGGACCAGTAGTAACAGGAACATCAGTAATTGCTTTGAAATATCAAAATGGAATAATGATAGCAGCAGATAGAAAAGGTGAAATAAAAATTCATAAATTTTATATCAATAACAAATATGTTTTATAAAGTCTTAAATATGTATTTTAAATTTTATTATATATATTATTTTTTTTTATGTATTTATTAACATATATAAAAATATATATATAATTTATCTTTATTCTCCCAACTTACAGCAAGTTATGGTAGTTATGCAAAATTTCAGAATGTTGAAAGAATATTCAAAATAAATAATAAAACAGTAATGAGTTTTAGTGGTGAACTAGCTGATGCTCAATATATATATGAATTATTAACTCGTGTTAATGTAAATAATGTTACAGAAAGAAAAAGTAAATATGACATACATAATCCTAAATATTATCATTCATATGTAAGTAGAATATTTTATAATAGAAAAAATAGAATTGACCCATTATTTAATAATATTATTATAGCTGGAATTAATTCTCAAGAATATGATGATAATGATAAAAATATTTTATTATATACAGAAAAAAAAAATGAACAAGAATATAAAATTATTGATAAAAATGATCTCTATATTGGTTTTGTTGATATGCACGGTACTCAATTCTGTGGTGATTATATGACTACAGGATATGCCCGCTATTTTGCTTTAACATTATTAAGAAATCATTATAAAGATAACATGAATGAGCAAGAAGCACGTAATTTATTAAATGAATGTTTAAAAATTTTATATTTTAGAGATGCTACAGCATCAAATAAAATTCAAATTGTTAAAATTACTAGTAAGGGAGTAGAATACGATGATCCATATATTCTTCCATGTGATTTAAATTCAAAAGATTATATATATCCATCTACATTATTACCACCAACCGGTTGTATGTGGTAATTTTTTTTTTTTTTTTTTTTATTTACTGAAAATTTTTTTTAAGAAATCTGTTCAGTAAAAAGAACATAATTTTCTATGAATACTTTAAAAAAAAAAAAGTTTTTTAAAACAAAAAATAAGATGATCTAAGTTATAACTTTTTTTTTTTTTTTTTTTATTTAAAAAAACTAAAACGTTAATATATATATATATATGATTAAAAATATTTAAATATATAAGTATACAAGTATAAATTCATAAATTTTCATCAAAAGAAAAGATAAATAAAATATCAAGTAAAAATAAAAAAAAAAAAACCTAGAACATATGTATATTAAAAATAAATAAATTAAAAAATTGTCTATTTTAGAAAAATTTGAAATTATATTTATGTTGTATATAATTAATATTATGTAAATAATTTCAACACAATTATTCTTTATTCGTGTTGATTAAATAATGTATATGTTATATAAAATTGATATTTATTCCTAAATTTACAAAAACATTCTTTTTGGATGATCTTGTTACAAATAGGTGTGATTAAAGTAATCATCTCTTTCTGCGCTTTTATATTCATCAATAAGATTTTGTGTAATTTCTTTTGACGATTCCATTTCTTCAAAATTACCTTGTCCATCAGCACTTGAAAACATAGGTTCTTTTTTATAATTTTCTAAAAATGCTCTTCTTTTGAATAGCCTATCAAATTGTGTAACGCATCTTTCAAATAAAGTTGAAATCGAAGTATGATTAGCCATCATAAGCCCACATACTTTATGCGTAGAAACAACATGAGGTGATTGCTTTGCTAGAGTAACTTGAATTGATGCAGGATTCCATTTAATAAAATTGACTAATTTTCTATCTCTAATTCTTTGTAGTCCTTTGTGAACTTGCGTTGGGTCTGTTTCTCCTCTAATAATATTTAATATAGAAATATACATACCTCTTCTAACAGGTACAGACACCATAATATTTTTTGTGTGCAATAATCTTTTCATAACATCCAAAACAGTAGTTTTTTGAACATTAGAAATATGTTTTTCAATAGTTATAGGAGTATATGAAGTGACTAAAAAATGACATTTAGGGTTAATAATTAAGGAGGATATTAAACTTATCATATCATTATTCATACTACCTGGATATCTTAAAGTAGTAGTAGAAGCAGACATCACATTAGAAATAATTGTATTTGTTTGTTGGAATGTAGGATTATTTAACTTTAATTTATCAACAAATATTCTATTTAGAGAAGTATTATCAATAACAACAACACTATCAGTACTTAATATAAGTCTTTTTAATGTTAATATGCTATTATATGGTTGAACAACAACATCACTACTTTCATTAGTTAATAATGGAAAAACAGAAAATGTTTGAATCATTTTTTTTGAATAATTATCATTTAGTAATTCTAATAAATAACTCCCCATTCCACTACCAGTACCTCCTGCAATTGAATGAGATAAAATGAATCCTTCTAAATTATCGCTATTATCTACTTCTCTATCAATCATATCTATAATTTCTTCTTCTACTTTATGTCCTTGACTATATCCACATCCCCAATTATTTCCTGCGCCACCTCCTTCTTTTGATATGAACATATTTTCAGGGTTGTATAAATTTCTATATTCACTAGTTTGTATACTATTTATAACACGAGGTTCTAGATCAAATAACAATGCTCTCGGTATGAAATGTTCATCATCAGCTTGATAAAAAAATATATCTTTTCTATCTTCATTTAAAAAATTATTATTTTTTAATATTCCTTCTTGATCTATGTTATGCTCATTACATAACTGTTTCCAAAATTCAACGCCAATTTGGTTTCCACATTGACCACATTGTAAGGTTATAATTTCTCGAGGCATTTCAAATTAAAATATATAAAAAATATATATGTAATTATTATGTACACAAATATAGAAAAAATTATGAACATGAAATATATAAAAGTGTTTTAAATGCCATTAAATTATAGCTAATTTATAAATCATTAAAAAAATTATATGACTATTCATAAAAAAATTATAATTAAAAGTATTTTTTATTAATATACATAAAAAATTGCCATAATTTTCGTTTATCTTATAGCAATAAAAAAAAAAAAAAAAATATACTTGATATTTTCCTTCTTTAACTACTCGAAAAAAAAAAAATTAACTTGATATTATTTATATGAATAAAAATAAAATGATTAAAGTAAAATAGAAAATTGATTTTTATTTATTATTGTTATTCTTATTTTTTTTTTTTTTCCTTTTATATTAAAATTAAATATGTTATTTTAATTAAGATTATCTATATTATTATTTTTTTAAATGTCTAAATTAAATTTATTGGATCAAATGTTTCATAAAATTATTTTGTATTCTTACTGAATTTAATGTATCTTATAAATATCATCTTTCATCTAACAGAATATTTAACAGGAAATATTTTTTTTATTATATTATTTTAATAATGAAGTAGTATTTATTTAAATATATAAACAAGAATATTTTAATATATATTTTTATATATCATATAAACATTTTTTTATATATATATTTTTTTTTCTTTTTTCATTTGTATTCAAATATTTTTGCCCTTTTAAACAAAAAAATTTCATTTTAAAAAATACTAATATTTTCGTTTTTTATTTTATTTAAAAAATAGTTAAAAAATGATTACAATTTTTATTTTTTATTTTTTTTAAATTTGTGAAAGAAAATAAATATTATATTTTTCATTTTTTTTTTTTTTTTTTTTTTTTTTTTTTAATTTGTAAATTTAATGGAATAATGTTTAACACTTTCATTTTATTTTTGTTTTTTTTATTTTCCTTATATTCTACAGATTACACTTATGCTTTTTATTCAAAAATATTTAAAATAATATTTTATTAAATGATATATATAAATAATGGGTTCTTAATTATTTTATTCTTCTTTTTAGTTAATTTTTTTTTTTTTACATAAACAAATTTAAAACAAGTGAGTATTTATTATAAAACATGTAAAAGTAATTTAAAAAACAAAAAATAAATAGGTTCTTGAATAAAATGAACAAATTAAATGTGTACATATATATATATGTATATATATTTATAATTTATGCTTATATATATATATATGTAAGTGTAATGTATAACAATAGACAAAACAAAAACAAGTAAAAACAAACTTTATTTTTTTTCTAACATGTATTATAAATAAATTTACAAAAATAACAAAAACAAGGTGTGTTTGAACTACAAAAAGATGTATTATATACAAATTTCTAGAATTATAATACAAATAACAAATAATAGTAACAAAAAAAAAAAAAAAAAAATTGAGTATATTATAATTCTAAATGTGAAAATTCAAATATTTTTATAAATTTTAATTTTTTCAAAAGCTCATTTTTAGTAATATATTATTTTGTAAAAAATATATATGGAAACTGATATTAAAACAGTAAAAATTGCTGAAAAAAAAAAAAAAAAAAAATTATGATAAAAATATTAAGTATAATAATGTATATATACATGAGTTAAAAATAAAAATATTTATGTAATATACTTATATATATTTTTTTTACCAAATCTATAAGATGAAAGGGAATCTAACCACTTAAAATGATTTCTCAAACATTTGAATCGTCTATCTGATTTCTTCAATTTAAAATCTTTACTAATAATACCACTATTTGTAAGAGAAACTTCAGTTTTTTTAATTTCATAGTTTTTTTCTCTATTTTCCATATGTATATCTATTTTTTCAACTTTAATTTTTTTAAAACTTTTTTTGATAGCATTTTCAGTATATTCTTTTAAACTTATAACTGTTTCTTCTAATTTTGGTAAACTATTAGCTTCAATTTTTTTTTTAAAAAAAGTACCTTTCAAAAATTTTATATCATAAGAAAAGTCAATTTGTGTAGAACTATTTTCTTCATCTAAATTATGCATGTTTACTGTAATTATTGTACGGAAACATCCAGCTAATGGTACGTTACATAATAAAATATTTGATTTTTGAATAGATATAACATTTTTAAAAAAGAAAAAACTTACAGTTTCTTTTACATCAGATCTTCTTGGTAAACCGAAAACTCTTTCACCTTCATCAAACAATAATATATTATATACTAATTCATATGTTAAACTTTTTTGCGTTTCAAAAATTTCATCTAATTTTTCTAAACGATCGTAAGATAAATATTCTGGTTTTTTATCTAAAGCAATTTTCACAAAAGGATTTTCAAGGTTAAAATTCGAAAATATTTTAGAAAAAATATTTTTAAAATTTTTATTGACATATAAGCTATTTATGTAATATTTACAATCTACGTAATTATTTTCTTCTAAAATTTTTTTTTCTTCCATACTAATATTCAATTCTAAATGTTCACTTCTTGTATCTATATGTAAATAGCTTTCTCTATCATTTAATGTAGAAAACAGTTGTTCCTTTTTTATACACTTTATTTTCTCCTTAGATTTATGTTCATCTTCACTTTCTTTTGAATTAGTATCATAATTATCTTCATTTTTATCTTCTCCCATATGAAGTACAATTCCTCTCTTAGGAATTTTCCTTGTATTATTACTCTCTTTAATCATATCAACTATCAAATTGTATGCATGGTTTCTACGTACAAAAGACATAAATATAAATGATTTATATTTTGTAGTTATTTTAAGTGAATTAGGAATAAAATGAAGAACTTTCAATTTTTCTATTGATAAAATATCATCATATTTTATTCTTAATATAGAATTTTTAAAAAAAAGAACATTAAAAAGAGGAATAAAACATATACTATCATGTGTAATAAAAATCTTTCCTTGAATTAAAATTTTTTTTGATAAAGCGCAATTATAATTATTTATTGAGCTTTGCATTATTGCACTTATATCTTTTTTATCAATGTTATAATATATATGATAGTCATCATCAAACGGACAATGGGGATGCGTATAATTTGATTCTTTACTTCTTTCTATACTTTCAATCCTTTTTTTCTGATACGTTTGTTCTGATATTTTTTCCGGAGCTTCATTAACTTCTAACATATATTCACTTCTTTTAATTTTTGATTTTTTTTTCTTTTTTTCATAATACTTTTTTTTTATCATACTTAAAATATCGTCATCTAGATTATCAAAAGAAGATATATCATCAGATAATTCCGTACTTTCATCATCTTCTTTCACATATTCTTGTAATTCTAAAACACTTTTTTTATTAACCTTGCAATCAGAAACAGTCATATTTCTATCTATTTCTAACCTTTTTTCTAATTTTGATGAAATTTTAGAAAAATTTTCTTCGCTTAATAACTCGGAACCATAAAAGGTATCTGATAGATTATCACGCATGCTTTTACGAGCTCTTTTCATGTGTTTTTTTATATTCATATATTTATCATCATTTAAGTTATCTTCTATATTTGATTCATTTGTAAGAGATGCAATGCTGTTTCTTTTTATTACATGTAAATCGTGGTTATTTTCTCCAAATGTATGCTTATTCTCTAAAATATTTGCGGAAACAATATTTGTGTCAACATTGCTTTTTAAAAAACTCATTTTATTTAAAATGTTGTTATTTTTGAAAATGCAATTCCCTATGATAAAAAGTTATATTATTTTTTTTATAATTATAAAATAAGTATGTTCATTACACAAATAAAAAAAAAAAACAAATCTACTGAAACATTTTATATGATAAAATTTTCTTTATGTAATAATTTCTATTTGTGTAACTAATTTCATTTTCGTATATAAAAATTATCTACACATTTTTTATTATCTATATATATCCATCTTTTAAATTTTTTCATAATGCATGTATATTTATATATATTTAATATTTAATGGTTTACATATATTTTCTATCGATATACGCAGTGGTTAGTAAGATTATTATTTATGTAACTGATAATTTATATAAACACTTTAGTTAGTAATTATTTAATTATTTTTTTTCTGTTATATATAAAAATTTTATTTTATTTCTTACTTTTTAATTGTATTTCAAAAGATTCTTTTATTTCATTTTCAATATATTGGAAACTATATTTTGAATAAATTTTGCTTATTTCAAATATAAGTTTTTGGTTTAAACCCTTTTCATTGTGATTTTTTTCAATTAGATCGCTGAAAAAAAAAAAGAAATTTATAGATAATTCTTTATAGAAAAAAAAAAAAAATAAATTTGATTTAATTCGCGCTTCAATTTTCTTTCTTTTTTATCATGATTCCTTTTCACTTTAATTTTTGTACGTTTTTTTGTAAATTTATAAAATTACTTAAAAAAATTATTATAAGGTAATAGAAGAATATCTTTTATATTAAACTTCAATTTAAAAAAAAAAAAAAAAAAAAAAAAAAAAACTAAAATGTAATTAAGAAATGAACAAATCATAAAAATGTGTATATTATTACTTCTAGATTTTTATTAGTATTATATATAGAATGGAATAGTACTTTTGTTCTTATTTTTATGTGATCTCTCCATTTATATAAAATAACTATTTTTATATAAAAATTAAAAAAAATAAAAAAAAAATATTTGTTATAAATGTAATATATTTGTTAAACTAATATATATATATATATGTAGATCTTAATATTTATCAATGTATTTTCCTATTTATTATGTAGTATTTTAGTATATATATATAAAATGTTATTTTTTTATTTTAAATACTTGGTTTATTAGATAGGTTTCTGTAGAAAAAAAAAAAAAAAAAAAGAAAAAATAACATATAAAATTATTTAAGATATATATATTTATGATGTGTATGGAAACAAAATGGAAATTTAATTCATTTTATAAAGCTCCTTTTATTTTCTTACCTACTAATATTTTTTGTTTTGATATTATTAAAAATACAGAAATAATTAATTAAATTATTTTTATTTAAACCTAAAAATTTTGATAAATATGATCTAAAAAAAAAAAAAAAAATGTAAATTATGATTTTCTTTCTATATTATCTTAGAAACTAAATTTTCCAGGTAGAACAAATAATTTTCATTTTTTAATCTTAATTTTATGTTTTTTTTTTTTTTTATATTTTTTCCTTATTTCATTTTTATTATTACATAAAAAAAAAGAAGAAATTATTTTTACATAAGAATTTATATAAAATTTTTAAGTCGTCATTATAATTTTTTATAATATTGATTATATTTTTAATCTGAAACTTGAATAGCAAATACATTTCAATCAGAAAGTATCTCTACAAAAAAGAAAAAAAAAAAAAAAAAAAAAAAAAACATTGAAATTATCTCATTTTCTTTTATTTTTTGTTTTAAAAAAAATGTCAATTCATAAGTATATATTTTAACTCTTTTATCATCATCTTTTGATAGTCTATAATCCTGTGTAA
>NW_021628219.1:142945-143387 GCF_900005855.1 Plasmodium gallinaceum | reverse complement strand
AAAAAAAAAAAAAAAAAAAAAAAAAAAAAAAAAAAACATTGAAATTATCTCATTTTCTTTTATTTTTTGTTTTAAAAAAAATGTCAATTCATAAGTATATATTTTAACTCTTTTATCATCATCTTTTGATAGTCTATAATCCTGTGTAATATTTTTAATTAATAATAAAAAAAAAAAAAAAAGATATATATATAAAAGTTTAAAAGTTCTATAATTTTATTTTTCATTCTAATATAATAATTTAAATTGTTTATATAAATATATTTTCATTTTAGTCTTATTTAAAATGTTACATAAATAATAGATTTGAGAGATTTGTAAAAGAAACTATTTAATTTAGCAATTCTGGAATAATAATTTAAAAGATAAATAATAAGATAATACATTTTTGGATCCTTTAATAAAAAAAAAAAAAAAAAAAAAAAAATGTAATCTATATTTA
>NW_021628219.1:139576-141945 GCF_900005855.1 Plasmodium gallinaceum | reverse complement strand
ATTTTTTTTTTTTTTTTTTTTTTTTTTTTTGCTATACCTCATTTGCAACCGCGTTTTCAGAATACATATAAATTTGTTTTTTATTAATTCTGAAAATTCTTTTAAATATTTTATATAATCTCAAAATCTACAAACGATATGTAATTAAATAAGTATTATGAAAGGAGAAAAAGAAAAAAAAAAAAATATATGAAAAATTAAAATAATCATATATTTAAAACAATATATGTTTTTTACGATACATAAATCATAGAGGATGTTTTTCCATCTAAATTAATTCTAAAAAATAAATATACAAATAAAAAAATTAAAGAATCATTTATAAAAATTACATATATAATTTTCATTTCAAAAAAAAAAAAAAAAAATGTATCATTACAATATTATATCATTAGGAGTATTATCAATTGATAATTCTTTTATTTCCTTTTTGTTTAAGTGTATTTTTTTAAAATTATTTCTTTTAATATTTACACATTTCATTTGATTTTTTAAATTTCTCTCATTATTTATATTAATATATTTCATATTGTTGATATATTTATCATTGGATATAATATATTTATGTTCTTCATTTATTAAATTTTCATTTTCCTTATCTATATTTTTTATATAAGGAATTTCTTTTTTTATTTTGTTTTTTTCATTTTTTATGTAATGATTTTCATTTACATTAACATCGTCATTTTCATTATTTTTTGTGATACCATTTAAACTATTATTTGTTACATTTTTATTGTTATTTCTTAAATTAAAATTATTTACTTTATATTTTTTATTTTCATTCTCATTATTTAACTCATTTAAATGAAATAATAATTTATTTATATCTTCATTTATGTAATTTTTATTAAATAAATTTTTATATTTTTCAGAAGTTGCAATATCTCTCATTGCTAATCTAAAAAAGTATATAAAATGTTTTTCAAAATGAGAGTTAATCAAAATATAGAATAAAATATATAAATATATATATATGATATTTAACAAATTTTTATTGTAAATAAGAATTACCTATTTTCCTCTAAGAATACTATATTTATATTTTCTTTTAAATACATTTTTCTATTTCTAAACGAGTTAAAAAAAAGTGATAAATTATTTTAAAAAGAAAAAAAAAGATTTTTTTTTTTTTTTTTTTGTTATAAATTACTTTAGATTTATAAAAAAGGTATCATTTTGATTAATTAAAGTTGAACAAATATTTCTAAGAATTTTATTAATTGAATCATTTATATTTTTACAAAAATTGTAAATATAATTTAGAATTGCTTCAATTTTTATTTTAAAATTATATAATAAAAATGTATACACATCTCCTATAGATTTACAATTTATATAATTATTTTCTCTATTGTGATAAATTTCCTCTTGATTTTTTTCATTAATCTTTATTTTATTTATTTTAAAGTGGATATATTGTACATCATATATGTATGTTTCAAATTCTTTGTTTACATCTCTCAAAATATTTTCAATAAATATTTTTTTTAATTTAATTTTGTATCTATATTTTTTTAGTTTTTTTATACATTTGGAATAATATTTAATTAATTTTTTGGAGTTTTTAAAAATTTCTATTTGCTTTAAAATTTCATTTAATACTATAATTATAAATTTATTTTTATTACTTAACTCTCTTTCTATATTATTTTTCTCCCATTTTTCTTCCTTCCTTTTTTCATTTTTATAATTAGTATAGTTTAATATATATTTATTACCACTAATTCTTATTTTATTAAGAAATTTTCTTTTTTGTTTTTCTATTTTAGAAAATTTTTTTAATAATTTTATCAAATTGCTTAAGTAATTTATATATGTAACAATAATAAATGAAGAATTTTTTATATGAGTGTTTAAATTTAATATTAGCATTTTTTTTTTCTTTTTTTAATCTATATTTTTAGATTTAATTATCAATTTTAAAAATGAGAAATTCTTATACATAATTTTATTAAAAAGTATATTTTCCTATTATATTTTTCATTAATTTATAAAAATATATACACATGCTATTGCAAATATTTTTTTAATAATTTTTCAAATGTTTACGGGTTCCCTTTTATATATATATAAAAAAAAAAAAAAAAAAATGATCTAATAAATGTTTGAACCTTATATAAGTATAATTTTAATTAACAAATATTTAAGATTAATACAAATATATTTATATGTTTAAATATATATACATTTAACAAAAAAAAAAAATAATTTATAATACTTAAATTATTTTTTTTTTTTTATTAAACAAGAATAAAAAATAATATGAAACAAAAAAAAAAAAATTTAGAATAAAAATATTTATATGAGAATAATAAGAAGTTAAGAAGTATTTATTATTAAATTATGATTGCACACTTTTTTTTTTT
>NW_021628219.1:134214-138576 GCF_900005855.1 Plasmodium gallinaceum | reverse complement strand
AAAAATTTTTTTTTTTTTTTTTTTTTTTTAATCTATAAAACATGAATTATTTATTTATATTTTTCCAATAAATGTAAAAATCATATGAAAAAGAATATTAATAATATAAATAAAAATTAAAAAAATTATAAGTATATAAATAAAAAAAGGAAATAAAAAGAAGAAAGATATATTTTTTTTTTTTTTTTTGAAATATTTAATAGTTTTTCAGTTTTTTGTTTTAATTTACATTTTTATAATTTATATATAAATTTATAAAAAAAGATTCGATTGCTTTCCATAGTAAGCAGAGCTGATATTCTTTATTTTGATGAGCATAACTATTATTCATACATAAATTATTTTGTAAAATGTTTATATTATCTTCCCATAATTTTATTTTCATTTGTTTAAAATCATAAAAAAATAAAAAATCATCAAAAGTAAGTTCCTTATCTTCATGAATTTTTTTCTCTAATGCATTATTACAATAATTTAAAAATTTACTGAGATAATTATCATAATCAACATCAGAAAAATTATATAATTTTGTAAATGATGAATTTAAATCATCATAATTTGTTTGATAAAATATTTTTTCTAAATGGTTATCATAAGAAAATTTTTTATGTAATAAAGTATTCACATTTTCCATAATTATATTATTAATGCTATATATTTTATTAAAATTATTTTTTGTTAAAATATTTAAACGTGAAGAATATATTAATTGGTCTATATCTGCACAGTTAAACATGAATGTTAATATTGATAAAGTAAATGTATCAATATAACTTGGATAATCTTCTATTTTATCAGTTAATTTAAATAAATTTTTATATTTTTGATTGTTGCTAAAATGAATAGAACTAAAGTTGTTATTCAATCTGTATTTAAATAAATTATAGTTATTTATTCTATTATTTTCAATACTATTATTATATATTTTATTATTATTTATTTTATTATTTCTCTTTTTAGTGTATTTCTCTATATAAAACTCAAATAATCTTTTCCTTGTAAAAAAGTTAGGAAGATGAAAATATATAATTTTATCAAATCGTTTTGATCGAACTAATGCAGTATCTAACATTTTGTATCTATTAGTTGCACCAATAAATAAAATAAAACTTTCTCTTCTATATTTTTTTAAATTAAATATTTCTTCTACTTCCATCAAACTTAAATTATTATTTACATAATATTGAAATATCTCATAAGCATCTTTTTCATTCAAGTTATTTTCGTTTTCATTACTTACCTTTTCTAAAAATAATTTTTTTAAAGTATTAAATATGTTATTTCTCTTGTTATTTTCATATAATAACTGCAAATTGTTATATTCATGTAATGAATCTATTTCTATAAGTAACTGATTCAACGTTTGAGTATATTCCTGATTTTGATTACAAACATCATTCATATTTCTACTTAACCCAACACTATCTATTTCATCAATAAATATAACAATGCATTTTTTTTTTTTTTTTGCTTTTTTAAATAAATTTCTAATTTTAGATGCACCATTTCCTATATATAATTCTATAAAACTTGAACCAGATAAATGTAAAAAATCAAAATTTAACTCTTTTGCAATCGTTTTTGCAAGTAGACTTTTTCCAGTTCCTGTTTCTCCACAAAGTAAAATTGTGTTACAAATTATTGAATCTTCAAAAATTTTAGGATATAATAAAAAGAATAGTATAGATTTAATTTCTTTTTTTGTTTCATCATTTAAAATAATTTCATTAAGTGCTTCTATTTTTTCCTTTTTTTCAAACGAATAATCCACTTTTAAAGTAGAAATATTTTTTTCATAAATATAATAGAATGTTAATATAGAGAAAGAATAAGTTACTATATCAAATAAATTTCTTTTAACTGTTTCAAAAAATGGTAATTTTAACACTTTTTCATCTAATATTATTTCTATATTTTCATAAAATTTATTTTTCAACAGATATTTCATTATATAATCATTATAATATATTGCAAATATATTATTATTTTCTCCATTATTATTTATTCCATTATTCCCAATTAGGTTAGTATTTTTAGATATTTTATTATTTAGTAGGTAGCTAAATGTGTTATTGGTTGGATTAAAAATTATTCTTTTTATATTATGTTTATTTATATTATTGAAAAAATGACTATATTCTTTAAATATCACTTTTTCATTATTACATATAAATAAGTTAGAAAAATATTTTGATATATTATTGTAATAATTATAAAACAAAGAAGAAACTTTAGTTCTCATTTTATAATATATATAAATACAGGAAACAACACTAAGAGGTATTAACCAATAAGATTTGTTATTTTTCAATTTGTCAAATATTAATGCAAAATAATTTTTATTATCATAATTATCTTCAACTACATTTTTATCTTTTTTTCTTATAAATTTTTCATTATTATTTACATTATTCTTATCAACATTATTTATAGCTACATTATATAGATGTATGTTATTTTTATCTATTTCACATTCTGTCGTTGAATTTTCTATTATATTATTACCAAAAGTGGTAGAATTATTATTATTATCAGCAGTGGTAGAATTATTATTATTACCAGAAGTGGTAGAATTATTATTATTATCAGCAGTAGTAGAATTATTATTATTACCAGAAGTGGTAGAATTATTATTATTATTACTATTATTACTTATCTTATTATTATTATTATTATTATTATTATTATTGTTAATATTTTTATCTATTTGATGATAAAACATTTCATTTTCTCCTGTTATTTTTGTACTTTTATGTATTTTCAAATTTTGTTCCATTTTTTTCTCTAAAAGTAAGTCATGAAACATTTTTTTTATTGCTAAAATAAATAAGTAACAATATAAATATTCATTAGATTCTATATCTGAGTAATTTTTTTCATTTTTTATTATTCTTTTAATATGTGTATAAATATCTTTTTCTTTATCTGTAAAAATACAATTCATTATTTCTTCATAATATGTAAGTATACTTTTTTCCAGATCTAATAAATCATTACTATCATCCTTTTTTGTTATAAATACATCTTTTTTTATTAATTCCATTTTAAAATTATTTGGTTTCCATATTTTTTTTTCATTATTTTCATTTAAATTTACCGCATTCATATTTTTATCTTTGTATAGATGACTTAACGAAATTAAATAATCACTCATAACCTGTTCAATGTTCGTTTTTCTATCATTTTTCGTCTTCATCTTTTATATAAACAAAATAAATCTTTACTCATTTTCTTATAAATATATACATATATATATATATATATATATATATATATATATATATATATATATATATATATATATTTATGTGTGATAAAAAAAAGAAAGAGTAAATAGTTTTACTAACAATTATTTATTTCAAGAAATTTTTAAAAAAAAATATAGAAGAATTATGAAAAAAAAAAAAAAAGAGAAAAAAAAAATATTTAACAAATATTTTCCTTTTTTTTTTTTTTTTTTTTTTCAANTTTTCCTTTTTTTTTTTTTTTTTTCTTTCAAGTTTTTTTAAAGTTTTCTATTATATTAGCTAAAAAAAGTTTTTCTTAATCGAAAGAAAATTTTATCTTATATTGAAAAAATACAAAATTTGTTACTTTTTTAAAAAATATTTACATTAATAATTTGACAAATGAAAACGAAAAAAAAAAAAAAAAAAAAAAAAAAAAAAAAAAAAAATTATAGTAAAATTATAGTAAAATTATAGTAAAATTAACAAAAAAGATAAAATTAAAAAAAGATGCAAACAATTACTATATAAATAATTTTTAAAACAGAAAAAAATAAAAATTTTGACAAAATATAATTTTTTTTTTTTCTACACATCAACTAATTTCAATATATTTTAATACATAAATTTTACAGTGTATTTTGTTCTTCTTTAAGTTCTATTTTTATAACTTAAAAAATTGGTTACCACTTTTTTATTAATTTTCATAATTCAAATTAAATATTAAGAAAAAATTTTGAATGCTTCTTATTTTTTTTAAATTATAAATCAATATCTTTCTCTACATTTTTTAAAAGATTCCATTTCTTAATCCTTTTTTTCCATTTCCAATTAGCTTTATAACAATTGTGTTTGATTGCTATTTTCTTTTTTTTTTTTTTTTTTTTTTTAATTTTCTTTTTATGCATTTATAGTGTAATATTTTTCTATTTTAGTTTCATTTATTGTAATAAATTCTTTTTATATCATTGTTTTTTTTTTTTTTTTTTTTTTTTTAACTTTTTTTTTTTTTTTTTTTTTTTTTTTTTTTTTAATTTTCTTTTTATGCATTTATAGTGTAATATTTTTCTATTTTAGTTTCATTTATTGTAATAAATTCTTTTTATATCATTGTTTTTTTTTTTTTTTTTTTTTT
>NW_021628219.1:125699-133214 GCF_900005855.1 Plasmodium gallinaceum | reverse complement strand
TTTTTTTTTTTTTTTTTTTTTTTTTTATTACAATTTATTTTATATTTCTTAATTTTCCTTTTTTCTATTATTATATTTTTTTTTTTTTTTTCTTTTCTATTAAATTCTCTTTATCTATTGTTGCCAATTATTATTTACTTAATAATTTTTTTATTTAAATAAAATAGGAACTATCTGTACTTACATTTTCAACAGATGCATCTACATCATCTGAAATAGAAAATGTCACTTTTGAATCCTCATCTTGTGATAGTAATTCTACTAAATTTTTGTGACACATATTTCTTGTAATCCTTTTACAAGATTCTTCATATATATTTTTATTTTTATCTATATTTTTAGATTTATTATTTACTTTGGCTATATTATTTTTATCACCCTTTTTATCATCTTCCAAAGTACCAATATACTTATTGTTAACTTGTTTTTCTTCTTGAATATCTTTTTCATTCATGTTTTCCTTTTTTTTACTAAGTAATTCCTTTTTTTTTTTTTCTCTTTGATATTCTTCTATTTCTCTAAGTTTTAGTTCACTCTCATTTGTTTCGTCTTCTTTTTTTTCATTATCTTTTTCTTCTTCTATTTCTTCATCTTCTTCTTCCTTATCTTCATCTACTTCTTCTTCTACTTCATCATCTACTTCATCTTCTATTTCATCTTCTTCTTCTTCATCTTCTTCTTCATCTTCTTCAAATTCGTCTTCAAATTCGTCTTCAAATTCATCTTCGGATTCATCATTTTCTTCATATTTTCCATCTATTTTTTTATTTTTTTTTTGTTTTTTTGAATTTTTTTCAATTATATTTTGTTTTTTTAATTTTTCTGCACACATCTTTGCTTGGTTTAATTTTTGCTTAATTAAATCGTCTCTATATTCAATTTTGCAACTCATAGTGAATGTTACAAAATCTGGAGTTAATTTTTGAAGAATAGGACAATTATTGATATCGTTTTTTTTAAAATCAGTAGCATCTTTTGTTGCCTTAATTAAAATTTCATCAGGTACTGTTTCTATATCTAAATGATGAGCCCAAGTATTTACATCTTCTTCTTCAAAATCTTCTAATTGCTCTGTGAAATTTTCCGTACTGTTTTTAGAATTGCATCTATTACATTCAATATTATCGTGAGTTTCACAAATTGTATTTATTTTGTAATTAAAAAGCTTTTTTACATTTTCATCAGATAGCTGATCTTTTGATAAATTCGTGTTAGTAACAATCATAGATGATAAACCATCTTTACTAATTTGCCTTTGATATACTTTTTCATCAATAGTACCAGTACAAAACAATCTGTAAATATAACATATTTTTTTTTGTCCTTCTCTCCATACTCTTGCTAAAGCTTGTTTGTCATTTGCTGGATTCCAATCAGGATCTAATAAAATTAATCTATTAGAACTAATTAAATTAATACCACATCCACCTGATTTGGATGACAATAAAAAAATGAAAATATCAGGTGAATGAGTAAAATCACTTATAACTTTGTGTCTCTTTTTTATACTTATTCCTCCATCTAAACGAACAAATTTATAAAAATTTTCTTTACATAATATTTCCATATAATCTAAGGTTTGTGTGTAATTACTTACAATGACAACTTTGTCAGTAGTATTTTGCTTAATATTTTTTAACAAAAAATGTAATAAAAGAAATTTACAGGATAAATTATAATATGACCTATGTATGTCCCTTTTACATTCTTCGAGAATTCTTTTTACAGGTTTTTCATAATCTATATCAAATTTTTTTTTTTCTAACTTACAATTTTCCGATGAATTATGTAAATTTGTTATTTTTTCATTCTTTATATTTGAGTTTTTGTCATTTGTATTTATTTTCTCATTTTTTGACTTTTCTATTTCACAAGTTAAATCTTCTATTAACTTTGATAAAGGTATTTGACCGATATCTTTTATATCATTTGCATTTAGTAGTAATGGATGATTGCATATTTTTTCTAATTTTTTTATATTAATAAGAACGTTTACTTTATTATTAGATTGATCATTTTTTAAAATTTTTTTGTCCTTCAAGAATAATAAATATAATGCTTCTTGAAGTGGATTTAATTTTATAAATATATTAATGAGATATTTTACAGGTAATACTTTAGATAATAAATTATTAGTTCTCCTTAGTATAAATTTATTAGTAATATTTGATAATTCAGATAATCTTTCAGATGCTATTTCTTGCTCTTTTTCTGTTGCATCTTTGTCCCTACCTATTAATATAGGATTTGCATATTTTTTTCGAAACAAATTCGTATCATCAAATAAATCAGGATTACACAAGGAGATCAAAGCAAAAAACTCTCCTAAATCATTTTGAATTGGAGTTCCTGATAGTAACAACCTTTTTTTAGCAGAAAGGTTATAAATACTTGTATATGTTTTTGTTTTATCATTTTTTAGTCGATGTGCTTCATCACAAATAATCATATCTATAGATGATTTATCAAGAAATTCATTATTAATACGAAAGCATTCGTAAGAACATATTAATACATTTGATTTTAAATCATATTTAAAACCTTCTAATTTACTAACTATTTTTTCTTTCACATTATCATTAACACATGTAACATTACATCTACCCGGAAGCCATTTACTAATTTCATCATTCCAATTATTTATTAAGCTAGCTGGGCATAAAATTAAACATCTCCTTATTGCTGACTTATTATGAAATCCTTGTTTTAACAAAGTGTACAAAACAGATATACTTTGTAGGGTTTTTCCTAGTCCCATATCATCTGCTAATATGCATCCACTTATTTTTTCATCTCTCAAATTCATTAAACATTCAAAAATAAATTGTACTCCTTCCCTCTGATGCTCTCTTAAATGCTGTGCTAAAATTGGATCTACTTGTATTTTATCATTTTCATCTTCATATAAAATCAAAGGATTATGCTTTTGTATTATTTCTTCTATTTGATCTTTTTCATCTGCTTCATCTGACCTTCTAGGAATGGAATTTTTCATCAAATTTATCCACCCAGTTCGTCTTACTTTAGCTCCTAATGTTTTTTTAAGATATAGTGTTTTATCACTTACAAATCCTGGTAATGGGTTTTTGAATGGATGAAACATTGTTGTTTTTTCATTTTTCCCAATACTAAGAATTGGTAATAAGGTTGCTCTAACTAATGTTATGCATGTTTTGTCTGAGGTTATGTTATCGTTTTCTTCAATGGGATCATCTCTATTTCTTTTTACATTTCCATGGTATTTTCTCATTATAAAATAGTTAAGAAAAAAAAATTAAATATATACAAATATATTTAAATTAATAATCACTTCCAATAATTTTATAATTAAAAAAAAAAAAGGATTATTTTCAATTAAATTTATTTGTGCCCATTATTCAAAAAAATAATCAAAAATATAAAAATTAAAAAAGTTAAAGAATAGAAAAAAAAAAATAAAGTGCAATAAATTCTTATAAACTCAAATAAAATTCTAAAGTATTTTATTCTAAAATCATATATTTAAAATATAATTAAAACGTATAGATTTTTGTATTAATATTGATAGAATATATTTATTTATGTATTTGCATATATTTATAAATAGCGCGTAAAATGTGTTATTTAGGTAGTATTACACAAAAAGGAAGAAAATATTTGTTTACAATAAATTTAATAACATATCATAATAAACATACAATGGCAAAATAATAAAACCTTATCTTTTTCTTAATAAAGTTAAATAAATTGCTTATATTTATACGTTGCAAAAAAAAAAAAAAAAAAAAAAAAAAAAAGAAAAAAAAAAAAAAAAATCATAAGAATAAAAAAACAAATCCTTATTAATATTATGAATAATATATAATAGTCTTTAAATACTTGTTAACATTTCATCTTAATTTTTCTGAATACTAAGATTTTTTTAATAAATTATAAAATTATATTTTAAATATATAAATAATTTTTTTAAATTATTAAATTGAAAAACGTTTAAAAACAAAATTTATAACAATGATATCATGCTGTTTTAAACTTCGATAAATCCATATAATTAAATAATCTACAGTTTACAGGAGATATTTTTATTTTTTTTTTTTAAATTCACCAATAAATGAATAAATAAATAAATATATATATGTATATATATATTTTTTCTTTTGTTTTTGGGTGCAATTTGAGTCTTATTTTTATTCAATGAATAATATAATAATTCAAAATAAAGGTTTTTAGTATTTTTCATTAAAGAAGAAAAAGACATTAAAAAAGAGAAAATGTTTAACTTTTTTTTTTTTTTTTTTTTTTTTTTTTTTTTTTTTTAACTTATAAGCTTTTTGGCTTGTTCTACTAATATAAATAAAAATAAACATTCTGAACGGTTAATATTATTTTTACGAAAAAGCGTATTGTAAAATTAAAAGCAATTTTTTTTGTGTGTATTTAGGTGTCTTTTTAAAATATTAATATCATATAAAAAGGAAAAAAAAAATAATAACAAAAAAAAAAAAAAAAATAAATAAATAAATAAATAAAATTAGAATATTAGTCGTAATATAGTTGTAATATATGTATATCACCATCTACATCACCACATACTAATTTATTGTTTATATTTTTAAAATCATTATCGGATAAATGCATTTTTGCTTTTTTACCATAAATTTTATATTTATTTAAAACAGAATCATATTTTTCTCTATCTATGTAAGTATTTTCTGTAAGTAAATTTTGATTAATATTTAAGTAATATGTTGGTTTACCTATATTTATTTTAAAATATGTATTTTTATATATATCCAAGTTTTCTTCATATTCCAAATCATTGTAAAATGTTGTATTATTAATTAAGTTACTTTTAACAATGTCATAAATATATAATTCATTTTTATATGAACAAGAAAATATATATTTATTTTTATTATCAAATTTTATGTTCCTTTTATGATTGTTATTCATATCACCTTTATATAAAGCAAGTACAATTCCTAAAGTGTAAAGAAAAAAAAATATATGTTCTATCTTGTTTCTATTTTATTAGAAATTAAACATTTTTCATTTTTCTTTTCTTTACCACTATTTTTTTCAATCAACTTAATGCTGTTGTCTATTAAATTAACACAAAAATAATTTCTATCTTTTGTTACATCAATACTTAAAATAGAGGATTTCATATTATAACTTGTCATTTTTCCCATTCTCAAATCATAAAGTCTTAGTATGTTATCAATACTACAACTATAAATTTCATAGTCATCAATATAAATACTGAAAAAAAAAAAAAAAATATATATATATATATAATAAAAAAAAAAGGTGATAATGCATTTAAATAAAAAAACATTATTGTTTACTCAGAAATCATATCTTTAGCATCATTAAATATTTGCAGTGGGTTATTTTTTTTTTTAAAATCTCTTTCTTTAAAATCGTAAATATTTATTGCATTATTTTTACTACAAAAAAGCAATTTTTCATTTTTACTTAATTTAATAACATTTATCTTATCTGAAATTAAAATAAAATTATTATATGTTAGATACATTTGCATAATTACATAAAATTACAATAAAATTGTTGAATTATAAATAAAGATATTTATATAATTAATAATATATATATATATATTTATAACCATTTACATTAATTCTATTTAAAATTCTGTTGGATAATGTATCCCATAAATATGCATACATATCATTCCCTAAAATAATTGAAAAATCAGTATTTTAATATTAGTATATGGTTTTTTTTTTTTTTTTTTTTTTTTTTTTTTTTTTTGTACCAGCAGAAAAAAATTTTGTATTATCTCGGAAAAGAGCTATGTCATTTATTCCTTTTTTATGTACATCTATAAATATATATATATATCAAAAAAATTTTAATTATTTGTCTTAATAATAAAAATAACTTATTAAAATTCTGTATATAGATTAAACCTTTATATGTATTTATATGTAATTGTGTATTAATATTCCAAAGACAAATTTTATTATCTAAGCTTGAACTAACAATATAATTTTCATCATTACTAAACAGAATTTTTGTTATACATGCTACAATGAAAAAGAAAACATAGAAAAAATTTTGCTTTATTTCCTATATTATTAAAAGGTGTTATTAAAGATTATGCTGAATTATTTATATTTTCTTGTTATTATATCAATAAAAGTTAATAAAACCCATATTTCCATTAATTATTTTTTTGTAAATGTGTGATATAATATATATATATATATATAAACTATCAATTTAATGAAATTTATATTTTTTTTAAATAAAAATAGTTTTGATTGAAAAAATTTATAAACCTTTATGCCCTGATAATTTCCCTGTTGTTTGAGCATTTAAGTTAATATTCATGTTATATATTTTTTTTTTTTTTTTAAAAATAACATTATGAAATGTAATATAGGAATTAAAATTTTTTAATTTTGAATTAGAAAAAAACGACAAAAAAAAATATACTTTAATATATTTTTAAAGCTTTAGTTTTAATAAAATTATATTTCACTTTTTTATAATTATGAAAAAATAAAATAAAACGTTCAAATGATTTATAAGATTTTAATGATTTAATAAAATTTGTTATTTTAAAAGAGATGCTACTTGAAAAAAAAAAAAAAAAATTATAAAATTATGTATTTGATACATTAATACATTATACTAAAAGTTTTATATCTTTATTTGATATATGTATATATAATTAAAGAGATTCAATGGAATTTAAAAAAAAAAAAAAAATCGAATTTTATCATCTTTTTAAAGAAAAGTTATTCTATTTCAATTAATCCAAAATAAAATCATGAGTTTATATAATTAAATATAAATTAATAAAAAATGTAAACGTGTATTCCACAAATTTTATTGAATAAATGAGAATCATAAGATCATATATATGCACCGTACTTGCAGACAATTTATTAAAAAAAAAAAAGTGAAGATACAAATTATTGTTAAAATAATTTAAATAAAAAGGTATATATAAGTATTTCTTTTTATTAAAATACACAAGCTAAAACATATTTTATTTTCTGAATACATATAAAAGGAAACTTTAGAAACTTTAAAAATTTTTTTTTTTATTTTTTCTTTAAATATTTTATATTTTCTAGGTTTCAATTTTTAAACAGACGCATACAAAAATATACATATAATTTATTTTTGTGTATTTCGTTAGGATATATTATTACCTAAAAAAAAAATTATTTATTTTTAAAGATTGTAATTGCTTATTTAATAGAATTTGTTATACTTTTTTTTTTATATGCTATTTTGAAAATTTTATAATTTTTTTTCTAATTCTTTAGTGGTAGTGTTTTTTTTTAAAAAAAAATATTTTAACACTTTAATAAATATATTTATTAAATGTAGTTATATTTAAAAGTGTTTTTTTCATATTAAATATAGCTTTTCAATAATAGTATCTTAATGTAAAATAAAATTTTTGAAAGTAATAAAAAAAATCATAGAAAAACCAACAATGTAGTTTCTTAAATTTAGGTTTTCATTTTTTTTTTTTTTTTTTTTTTTTTTTTTTTT
>NW_021628219.1:107343-124699 GCF_900005855.1 Plasmodium gallinaceum | reverse complement strand
TTTTTTTTTTTTTTTTTTTTTTTTTTTTTTTTTTTTTTTGTATACTAACAATTCTTAAATTTATATTATGATTTTCATATAACTCTATATATATATACTTACTGTTAAATGTTCTATTTTATTATTTTTTTTTCGTATTAGACCTTTTCTTAACACTTTTTTTTTTATTTGATAAAAGTACTTTATTATAGAAGTTTTTATTTTTTGTGTTTATAAGGTGTATAAAACAAATAATATATGAATAAAAAGTTTTATAAAATAATATAAAATAAATATTAATTTATATAAGTATATATATATATTTTAATTTTTTTTTTTTTTTACGTAAGTATATAATTGATAAGGTATATACAGAAAAACTTTATTTCTTTATTATTTCGTATCCTACTAAAGTGATATATATATATATATAATTTTTAGTATTATTTTTTTTTTTTTTTTCCACGTTTTTTAAAATTGATATAAAAATATTGATTTTATTAGTTATAATTTGTAACTTTAAAAATTAGAAAAAAAAATGAAAAAATAGTGGAGAATTATAAAAAATTATTTTTTTCTTTCATAAAAATTTTATCATATAGCAAAACAATATATTTTTTTTTTTATTTTATTAAATGATTTATTTGATTTTATTATGATCTTTTTTTTTTTTATATATGTTCCATTTTTCTTGTTTTTTGTATTTTGTATTTTTTTTTTCTTTTTTTTTAAACTTAAGTATCTCTTTATTATTAAAAATATATACACATTTATTATTAAATCTAAATTCTTATTAATTGGAAAAAAAAAGAAAATAAAAAAATGAATTAACATTAGAGAATTACTTTTATATTTTCTATAAGATATAGAATAAATATACCTATAAAAATCTTAAAAGACAAAATAAATAGATAGAAACTATTTAAATTTAATATTTTTTAGTGTTATAGTATCATTTTTCTTATTCTCTTTATGTTTTGCAATTATTAATATTTTGTTTTTTTTTTTTTTTTTAGTTAAAAATTATACTAAAGAGAACTTATTTCTATATGTATTGCATACTGTAAGATATTTTATCATCAATTTTCTTTTATTTTTTTATTTATTTATTTTTTTTTTTTTTTTAATTTTTATTTCCTTTTTTTATATTTAGTTATATTTTTTTTTTTTTTTGTCTACTGATAATATTTATAAATATATTTATACGAACATTCTATAAATTAAAAAATATGAGCATATTAATATGAAGATTTTATATAAAATTTTAATTTGAATAGTAATAAATATTTATGTTATTTTTTTTTAATATTACTTTTGTTTATATATATATATATATATATATTTACTTCTATTAATTTCTATTAAATTATATACATTTGTATATAATAAAATTACTACATAACTATAATTTTTTTTAATTCTATTTTTGAATATTTTTTTTAGAATACATATAAAATAACAACTGTGCATATAATTTATATATGCACATGTTATATTATAAATGTTTCATTAATAATAATATTCATAAATAAATATTTATATATTTATATATTTATATATGAAAAGGTAAAAAAAGAAAATTGTGACAAAAAGTAATTATAAATATAAAAGTAGAGAATTTTGATTATAGTTAATTATAGAAACGGTAAATACTTAAATTTAATTTTCTGTCATAAAAATATAAAAGAAATTAAAAAAAAAAAAAAAAAAAAATTTATTATTTTCAAATAATGTTTGATAAAAAAGATTATACAAGTAATAAGAAAAAAGATACAGAATCTTTTAAAAAATCAGATGATAATTTATCAACATATAACAATAAAGAAAGCACAAGTAACTTTGAAAAAGGTGAAAACAATAATAGTTATGATTCTGAGTTAAAAAAAATTTATAATAATATAGATTGCAATAAGGAAAATTTTAAATTACAAGTAGAAACGGAAAATAATAATAACGAGAATAAAGACTTTTTTTATGATAGTAGCATAAATAACAAAGGTATAAAAACGAAAAAAATTCAATCATTAAATAGAAATACTAGTGAATTTTTTCAAAGTAGTGATGATATAAGTAGTAATATTAGTACCAATATTAGAAAGTCAAATAATAAAATTAATAATAAATTTAAAATAAATAAAAATTTAGAAGAAGATAGAAAAGAAATAAAAAATTATAAACTAAATGACTTTAGTGAACTACAAAATAATATATATGAAAGAAGTTTAAATAATTCACTAAATTTAACAAGGAACGAAATAATTTATTATTGTGAAAATAACAAAATGAATAAACATTTTTCTGAATCATTAAGCAAAAATAATTTAAAATTAAATATGAATAATAATATATATAATGATGACATATTTTATAAAACGAAAAAAATGAGTAATGATAGAAATAAGACACAAAAAAAATCTACTTTTGGATGTAATTTAAAAAAGGCAAATAATAATGATTATGAAAATGATAATATGATATTCAGTCAAGGAACAAAGAAGTCTTTTGATATAAATGAAAAGTGTATGAATAATAACACGAAAATTAAAATAAAAAGATTATGTGAAAAAATTGAAGGTTTCGAAAAAGAAATAAAAAATGAAATCCTTCAAAAAAAAAATGTTGAAAAAGAAAAAATATATATTATAAGAGAAGCAATTAATAAATTAGAAAAAAATTTAAATAATGAAATTAAAAAAAGAATTGAACATAATAGAAATATTCAAAATATATTTACTTCTGAAATCTTAAAAGTGCAAGAAAAAATTGAAAATGTAGTTAATGATAAAGTTAATGAAATTGAAAATGCTATTAAAGTTTTAAATGATAAAATAAATACAATTAGTGTTAATATTGAAAATGAAAAAATAAAATGTATTCAAAATTTGGAAAAAAAAAATAATAATATAGCAAAGGAATTTTCTAACTTACAATCATCTTTTCATCAAGATAAAATCAACAATAAAGAAAAAGAGAATAGTATTTGCAAAAAGCTAGAAGAAATAGAAAAGAAATCAGAAAATAAAATTGAAATAGAAAAGGTAAAGCTAATAATAATTAAATATATAGTTTGTATTCATATATATATATATATATATATATATATATATATATATATATATATATATATATATATATATATATATATTTATGTTAATAATTCTAACTCATCATTCTTATATTTAAAAATTATTTTTATGTATAAACATAAATATTTTTTTTTTTTTTTATTTATATATTTTATATATTTATTTTTATAATTTATGTATATACTCACACATTTTCTTAACTTTTTTTTTTTTAAAAAAGAAAATAATTTGATTATGTTAAATCAGATGTATATATTATAAATGTAATAACAATTTTTATAAAAATATTTTGTTATTTTTTTTTTTTTTTTTTTTTTAGAATATTCGTGATAGTAAATATCAAGAAATAATATCTTATATAGAAGAAATAAAAAGAGAAAAAAAAAGTAAAAATGAAAATTTTCAAAATTTTGTATTAGAAGAAATAGCAACAGTAAAAAATGGTTTGATTTTAGAATCACAAGCAAGAGAAGCAGCTGATGATGATATTGTTCAAGCAGTTAATCATTATACTAAAGCATTACAAGATTCTCTTAGACTTATTAATTCTAATTAAAAATAAAAAATATTTTAATAAATCCTTATTTTTATAAATATCTGTAGATATTTATAGAGTTTTATTTTTTTTTTTTTTTTTTGTCTTTTATAATTTTTATTATTTAATTTTTTTTTCTGTTTATTTTTTTCTTTCATAAGTTTTTTTTTTTTAATTCATAAAAAGAAATATGTGAAAATTAATTTTTAAGGGTTATTTAAATATAAAATTTGATTATCTCTTTTTTTTTTTTTTTTTTTTAAAATTATTACTTGTACATGTTAAAATCTTTTTTCTTTATTTTTTCTTTTTTTCTCTTTTTTTTTTGTTTTTGTTTTTATATATATATATAGAAGTAAACATAAAAACAATTTATTATATCTTTTTATTCCTTCTTTTTTATAAGATATAAAAATATCCAATTATATTCTTTTTAATTTTTCTCAATATATACATTTACAAATATATATATATATATATATATATAAAACTTCTGATGTCATTTTGAGTTTAGTAAAAAAAAAAAAATAAAATAAAAAAATAAAAAAAATCATAAGGTACTATACATATTACAACATTAATTATTTTAAAAAATTTTTTTTTTTTTTTTTGATATTCTTCTTTATAATTTATGGTTAAAAATGATAAAATAAAATTAAGTACATGATGTTAAGTGTTCACTCATTGAAGAATTTTTTTAAAATAAAGAATATGCATACAATGATACTTAAATGTTTAAATAAAGTACAGAAAATTTCATAAAAAAATAAAGATATTAAATTGTAGAAATAATTTTTAATTTTTTTATTTGATTTGAATATATTGATTATATCTTTATTTAGAAAATGTATATTTTTCATAAAATTATATCATGTAAATTTGTATGGTGAATCTTTTATAATTAATGAAATTATTTTATTTTTTTTTTTTAATTATTTCCATTTTATTTTGAATTTAATAATCAAATTTATATTTTGTTTTTTTAAGAAGAATTCTGCAAAATTTAAGGAAATATGTTGAAGATTTTAAATTAAGTACATAACATTCAACATATGTTTTTTCCTTTTTTTTTTTTTTTTTTTTATAAATGAAGTTTTTTTTTTTCTATATAGTAATTGAATTAAATTTGATAAACTCATGAAATTGAAAAATAGAAATTAAAAAACATAAATTATAAATGTAAAAAGTTAATAGGATAAATTAAGATTAAGTTAGAAAAATTTAATAAATAAACAGAAGAATAATAAATTATAATATTCATAGAATAAAAAAATATAAGATTATCATAAGGTAAATGAATACAATAAAACATGGCTACTAAAAATGTAGAAAAAAATAATATATTAAAAAAATCGTCTCCATCAAACAAAAGATTAAAAATATGTTGTAAAATTAACAAATTAATACAAAAAAATAAAATAAAAAAAAAGAAAAACATAAATGAGAAAATTGTTATTAAAAAAAAAAATATAGAAAAAAATCAAGAAATTAAGAAGAAAGAAGAAAAAGGAAAGAAAAATAAATTTATTGGAAAATTAATTAAAAACAAAAAATATAAAAATGATGCTGGAATTAATTATAATAATACTGATGATAGTTCAAAATGTACTAATATAGAAGGCGATATTTTAAAAGATAATTTAAAAAAAAGTAAAATTAAATTCAAAAAAGAAAATAACTTTAATAAAAGTAAAATAAAATGTGCAAAAAAAAACAATATATTTGAAAATGAAAACAAAATTAAATTAAAAAAAAAAAAAAAAAAAAAAGAAATCATGAATAATAATAATAATGATAATACTTCTAATAATAATTATATTAAGGATGCAGATATTTCTTCATTTGAAGAAAAATTTAGAAATTTAGAAAATAAAAAAAAGTTAAATAAAAAATTTTTTGATATAGAAGAAGATTCTTTACATATAGATAATGGTACAAATAAAAAAGAATTTTCAGAAAATTTTATAAACTTCTTAAAAAATTATGAAGATGTAGAGGAAAAAGAATCAAAAAGAAATAAAAATAATAATGAAAATGATGTTATTAGTGATGATGATTATAAATATTTATCATTAAAAGATGATATATACAAAGTAAAGAATTCTAATGAAAAAATAGATATTTCTGATTTAATTTATTCTGTTGATAATTCTTTAGGTTATCAGATTGATAATGATATAAAATATTTAAAGAATGATAATACAAAATATACTAATAGGCATTTATCAGTTATAGAAGAACAGAAAATTAACTCCTCTTTAGCATATATTAAAAATATAGAAACTGTAAATAAATTTAACAAAGCTTATAATATTATACAAAATTCATATCAAGTTCAGTTTGGTTGTGAAAAAGAAGAAAATCTAAAATCAGATGAATTTCTTAATAAAAATATTTTGAAAAAATTTAATGAAGCAAAAAAAAAGAATAATAATGATAAAATATATGAAGAAAAAGTAAACATTGAGAAAAATAATGAAAATACAATTAAAGATAACAATGTAAATAATGATGATACTATTTATGATTATGATTTTGAAGAAGAAATGAAAAAAAATTTAAAAAAATCTAAAATGCTAATTGTATCTGATGATATCCTTAAAACTGAAAAGGAAAAAAAAAATGAAGAATTGAAGAAAATAGCACAACTGAAAGCATTATTATCATTAGAACATAAAAAAAATGCATATAAAAAACGTATTAAATCTAAATCATATAGAAAATATTTAAAAATCAGAGAAAGAAAGGAAGAAGAAAAAATTTTAAACAAATTATATTCAGAATATCCTGATATAGCTAGAGATATTAGCAATTATGAACAGGAATATGCAAAAAAAAGAAATTTAATAAATAATGTAAAAAAAAGAAAAACAGTAAGTTTACTTAATCGTTATAAAAATGAAGAACTCAGAAAACAAATTTTAAAAAGTTTTCAAATAGATAAAGAAGAAAAAAATATGCTTAAGAAAATTATAGAAAAAACAGCTATTGAAGAAAATTATCATTCATATGCAAATTTACATTCAGAAATAAATAAAGGGATATCTCATGATAATACAAGTGACAGTGATAATGAAAACAACACAAGTAATGAAGGTGATGATGATGACAGCTTAATCGATGAAAAGAAAAAAAAAATTAAGAATGAATTAAAAAAAAGAAATCTGTTAAGATTTTCTTTTGTAAAAAATGCAGAAGAAATTAAAAAAAATGACGAAATATATAAAAAAAGAAAAAATATGCTTAATAAAATAGAAAACGTAAATGAAGAAAAAGATTGTTTAAGTGATTTATCAAGCGAAAAAGATAATATGGAAGATTTTATAAAATTAAAAAATGAAATTACTAAATCAAATGAAAAAGAAGTTGCTAAAGCTAAGGAGCAACTAAAAAATGATACTGATTTCTTAAATTTATTAAAAAAAGGCGATATTCTAAATATGAACAACGATATTCAAGATCAAACTATTTCAATCGATGAAACTGAAAAAAACAAAAATGAAACAATTGAATATAAAAATGATCCTAATAAAATTGAATTAGATAAACATGTTATTAATAATAATAATGTTGAAAAAAACATTGCAAATGAATTATTCATTGATACTTTGAATAATAAGGAAAAGAATGATGAAATGCAAAACATTAAAGAGAAAAATAATCAGTTTTTAAATGATGAAGCAGAAAATGAAATTAATAATAGTAAAAGTATTTCTGATATTAATGCTATAAATGATGAAGAAGAAAATAAAATTAATAATAGTAAAAGTATTTCTGATATTAATGCTATAAATGATGAAGCAGAAAATAAAATTAATAATAGTAAAAGTATTTCTGATATTAATGCTATAAATGATAAAACAGAAAATGATATTAATAATATTAAAAGTATTTCTGATATTAATGCTATAAATGATGAAAATGTTTTAAAAAAATGCAGTGAAAACATTATTGTATATAATTTTGAGCATAATATTTACGAAAATTATCTAAATGTAAATGATTATAACAACAACAAAGATAATGATGAATTAGATGAAATAAGTGATAGTGAAAGAATAAAAGAAATTAAAATTGATGCAAATGAATGGTGTAATTATGACACTTTATTAGATTTAGAGAAGAAAAAAATAATGAAAGAAAAAGAAATTATAGAAAAGAGAAAGAATATTCCATTACATACAATAAATGTACTTAATAAAAAAGATAAAAAATTTGAGAAATATTATATTGATAAAATTCCTTATCCATATAATAAAAATGAATATGAAAAAACTTTAAATATAAATATAAATAAAGAAATGAACGATATATCTACTCATAGAAAATTAATATCTCCCCAAATAACTAACAAAATTGGTAATATTATATCACCTCTAAATAAAAATCCTTTTGAAATAGCAAATATCTTCACTTTGAAAAAAAATAAAAAAAAGTCAAAATTATAAATAATTATAAAAAACAATTTTCTATTTTTAAAAATATATATATTTCTTAAACATATTTGTTATATTTATTTGCATATATATTATTTTTATTTTTTATGTTTATTTGTTCTATAATTTTTTTAAAAACTTAGCAGAGTTTCAACCATTTATGAATTTATATAAAAAATCAAAAAAAAAAAAAAAATTGTAAACATAACTAAGTTTTAAATGAACCCTATAAACATTTTTCTTTTTTTTTTTTTTTTTAATAAATATATATACATAATTTTTTTCATTTTTATATAAAAATGAAATGATTATTTTTGCAATAATTATAAATTTCTTTTTTTTAAAAATTTGCCTTTCTTTTTTAAACGTTTTATTTTTTAATAAATATTATTTTAAAAATTGTGAATATAGACAAAATAGTATAAAATAAAAGGAAATATAATGTAAAAAGAAAATAAATTAATTATAAGAAAAAATAAAAGAAAAACAAATATTAAAGAACAACAACAACAAAAAAAAAAAAAAAAAATATATATATATATATATATATATGATTAATTATATAATTTTAAATTAACAATTAATAAAAAAAATTTTTAAAAATATACGAAAAAAAATTAGTAGTAAAATAAAATTGAATCACTTTATTTATATTGTGAGTATTTTTAAATTGTTCTTTCAAGATTTTGTCTTATTTCTATTGTGTGTTTATTAAAATAACGATCTAATTTTTTATTGTATATTTTATTTCTTCTATTAATATAATTTTTAAATAATTCATTTTCTTCATTTCTTTTTCTACTATATTTACTTCGTAACTCTTCCTGTTTTTTACAAAATTCTAAAATTTTATTTTTATCATTTTCTGTACATAATGAGTTATCATTAATTAATAAATTATTTCCATAAAAATTATCACCGAACTCTTTTTTTTTTTCGTCATATATTTTTCTATTTATAGAAAAATTAAATTTTATTTTTTTATAAAAATCTATGTCATTATCTAAATCAAATGCATTTTTTCTCTTTTTTTTCATCATTATATTTTTTACTTTCATGGCACTTGTATTATAAAGTTTATAATTTTTTTTGTTTTCTTCATCACTACTTTCAACTATATTTTCATTCTTACTACTTTCAACTAATTTTTCATTCTTACAACTTTCAACTATTTTTTCATTCTTATTACTTTCAACTAATTTTTCATTCTTATTACTTTCAACTATTTTTTCATTCTTATTACTTTCAACTAATTTTTCATTCTTATTACTTTCAACTATTTTTTCATTCTTACTAGTTTCTTCATTATTTTCTTCATTTTTTTCATCATTTTTATTGTTTACATTTTTATCTTTACTAGATTCATTTTTATTATCCTTTTTAAAAATTGCATTTTTAATATTTATGTTTTGCTCATTTTTGTAGTTTAAATATTCTCTAAATTTTCTCATTTCATTGTTAGAATTTTCAAATAATTTTTCTCTTTGAACTTCCATTTGATTTAATACTTTTGATTGATTAATTTTTAACTGTATATTTAAAAGTTTTTTTTCTCTTTCTGTCATTTTTTTGTTTATTTCATTATATTCATATGGATATATAGGAAGAATATCTTTATTTTTTATTTTATCTTTTTCATTTTCATGTTTTTCTATTACGCTTTCTTTTGAAATTTTATTTGTTGAAACTTCATTTTCATTAGTAATAATATTTACACTTTCTTTCAAGTTATCCAAACTTATTTTATTATTTTCATTAATGGGACTTTTGTTTTTAGCAATATTATCTATATCTGAAAGAATTTTATTCAATAATTCAATACCTTTTTGCTTTTCAGTAATTTCTTTTTTTTTTTTTTTTTTTGATTGAAATTTTCCAAAAGAATAATCATCATTATTACCATGAAAATATTTTCCATCCTGTTCTTCTTCTTCTTCTTCTTCCTCTTCCTCATCATCTTCATTATTTTTTTTTTCATTTAAATTTGCAAATAAATTATCAATGTATAGTTGCCTTGAAGAAATTTTATCACTCTTAAAAAAAGATTCACTTATCTCATTACAATCAGAAATGTAAACATCAATTTTTGGTTTAAAATCTGTAGTTACAGGAATCATTTCTAAAGCCCTCAAAATATGCATATTTTTTATAACTCTCCCTATAATTATATTTTTATTATTATATTTATGTACTTTATTTAAAGTAATTTTAAAAATAGATGAATATTTTTTATCTTCTATTGCAACCATAGTTAGTAATCCAGCACTTAAATGTCTTCTTTTTGAATATTCTTTTTTATAAGATTTTCCATATATACATTCCACCTTTTCATATTTTGTTTCTTTTGATATATTATTATTTAGTCTATTTCCATTACTTATTTTATCTCTTAAATATCCACTTTTTATACATTTATTTTTTTTTATTTTTTCTACTCTACAATTTTTATATGTTAACATCTCATCAGAATAAATACTGTGATAAATATTTCCTCTACATAGATTTAAAAAATTGTCAACTGATTTTTTTATCTCTTCATCACAAAATAATTCAAAATAAACTTTTCCTAATATAATTGTATTTATTGAAAATTCTAAATAAACATATTTTTTTCTTCCCATTTTTTTTTTACATATATAATAATAAATATAAATTACATATATAATAATAAATATAAATTACATATATAATAATAAATATAAATTACATATATAATAATAAATATAAATTACATATATTTACATCAAAAAAAAAAAAAATATATACATATATATATAAAAGAAGTATATATATATATATATGTATCCAAATATATTTCTATATCTATAATGCAATTTATATAAAAATTATTATAAACAAAAAAAGTTTTATAATTATATTTATAAAAGTAATTTATTCTTAGTAGTACGTAATTTTTTTATTAAAATTTTTTTTTTACATATATATAAAATATTGTTACTTTTTACATTATTTTTTTAAAATGTCAAACCTTATAAAAATTTCAAAAAAAAAAAAAAAAAAAATTGTAATTTTTTTTGAAGAAATTCTGTGCATTTAAAAAAAAAAAAAAAAAAAAATTTAAATAAGTTTCTTTTAATCTTTAATTTTCTTTTTTTTTTTTTTTTTCTTTTTGAAAGAAAAATATTTTAAAGATATCTTCTTGTTGAAGTTTTTAATTATTTTAAAGATAAACATTTACATACATAAATAAATATATATATATATATATATATATATATATATATATATATATATATATATAAAGGAGTTGAAATAAAATTTAAAAATTTTGTTTTACTTACAAAATGGGTTTAAAAAAAAGATATGAATATTCACCATTAGAAGAAATATTTTTTCCAAAGAAAATTGAAAATTCTCAATATTATGAAGATATTGATGAAAAAAAAAATGAGAAAATTGATATTAACACAGTAAAAGATAGTTTATTAAATCATAATGTGTCATTAGATGTTTGCCTAAAACATAAAGATAAATATTTAAATACAAAAAATACAAATAATATTCAGAACTATTTTTTCTTTTATGATTATAGAAAATGTATTTATAATATTGATGGAAAATTATTTATAGATCAGAACCCTGTTAAAATATTAAGTAATTATTTTTATTTTATCTTAATTTTTTTTTTTTTTTTTTTAATATATTTATCATCCCTAATATAAAAATTATTTATAAATTTTTATTTCTTTAATTTATTAGGTGATAATTTAAAACGTGATGATAGATTAAATGAAGTTGATGACCCTCAAAATTATAATACCTTTATGTATGCTTATAATATATAAGAAGGATTAAGAAATAAGTATTTTATTTTTTAATTATATTTTTTAATTATTTTATTTATTAATTTTTTTTTTTTTTAATTAAACTAATACAACTGATGTTTTTAAAAGAAGAAATATTATATAAGAAAAATATCGAATAATAACTTTTTTTTAAAGAAAAAGGAGTATAATGGGATAAAAAAAAATTACAAAAATAGAGATATAAATTATAAAAAGAAACGAAAAATAATATATAAATGAGAGACAAAAAAAAAAAAGAAGGTATTTTTATAATTATTTTTTTAATTACATATTTTAGAACAAATTTAATTTTTTACAAATAAAAAAAGTGCTGAATAAAAAATTATGTTAATTCTTTATTTTATATTATTTTTATTTTTTTTTTTTTTTTTCTTTTTTTGTATAAAAAATAAAATTTAATTTATTATAGAATTAAAAGTTTTTAATTTTTTATTATTTTAATTTGATCAAACTTTTAGACATAAAAAAAATAAAATAAAATAAAATAAAATTATTATATTGCTTTATTAGTTAATACTTATAAATATAACCAAAAAATGTAAAATTAAATCTAAATTATAAACAGTATATATATAGAAAAAAAAAATATAGTAGACGTAATTCATTGAAATATTTTATGTATATAAGTATTAATAAAAATATATATATATATAAATAAAAAAATACATTAAAAAAAAAAAAAGTAATAATAAAATAAAAAGAAACACATATATATATTTTTAAACAAATTTATTTTTTCTTTATTAGGAATAGATATAATTGTTAAATAAATTATATATTAAAAATTATTTAATAAATATAAAATATTACTAATTACAAAATGAAAAAATGTGTATATATTTTTTTTTTTTTTTTTTTTTTTTTTCTAAAATTGATATATATGTAGGTAAATTCATTTTTTCGTATTAAATTTTTTCTTTTTACAAAAATTTATGAAAATATATATCTAATTTTATTGCATTTAAAAATACAAAGTTAAATTAAAAATTATATATATATATATATAAGTTCTAATACTTTATTTTCTATGTATATATATATTAATCTCGTGTAATATGGATATTATTTTATACTTTAAAAAAAATTTTCTATTAATAATATTTTTTTCAATTTAAGCATAAATTTAACTAAATATATGTATATACTTATATATTTCATTTAAAATATCTTTATCATTATATTTACTTAGAACTGTAATATATATAATATATATATATATATAATATATATATATAAATATATAATATATATATATATAGATATATATATATAGATATATATATATATATTATTTACAATTCAAAATAGGACAAATGTTAATCAATATGATATATATGTATTAATAACTATAAAATATATGTAATTTTGTTTCAAATAATATATTATATTTATAAAAAAAAAAAAAAAAAAAAAAAATTCAAACTTTTTATATATATATCATTTTTTTTTAGTTAAAAATAATATATATATATAAACCCGCATAAATATTAAAAAGAAATAATTATATGTAAACAAATAAGTGTATGTATATATATATATATATATAAGTGTATATTTATGTTAATACACATGTGTATCCTTGTTTTAAATCATTTAACTTTAATTCACAATAAATTTTATCATTTCACAAAAATTTTACCAAATTTTTTATAATTTCCTTTAATTATTCCTAAGTTTATTCATCAAATGGTCTTTTTTCATTAATACTATCAATTTCTTTAACTTTAGTGAATTTTTCTAATTCATTTTCTAGACCTTCTTTTCCAGTTAATAGTAAACCTACAGGGATCCTATAACCAGGACTACATCCTTTTAGTTGTACAATTAATTCATTTTCTTTTCTTAGAGTTCTGAATACTCTCATTAATCTACCAACTGATTGAACTTTTTTTCGTAATGCATCAGATCGATCTTTTGAAACTTGACTTACATCATTTTTTTTTATTCTTTCTTCATTATCTTTTTGATCTGTTTTTTCATCTTCACTTTTAATATTACTTTCTTTTAAATGTTCCTCTATACTATCTTCTTTGTTTACATCATTTAAAGTTTCATTTTTTTTGTTATTTTCTTCAATATAATTCAAGATTTGTTTAACTTCATCTGGTAATATAACATCATTTATATTATCATCTGTATCATTAGCACTATAATTTAAAAGAGAGTATAACATTTCAGTAACTTTTTCACTAACAAATGGTAAGGACCACGTAAATAAATTCATAAAGTTAGGAAGATGATAAGGATGAGGAGAGAAACTAAACTGTTGTATATTTAAAGTGTTACTATCGAATTTTAAAACAGCTCCTTTATTATTATAAACATCACAATAGTTAGGTGCAGAAAATATTGTTATAACAGTAGGAAATCCTGTTTTTAAATTTGTTTGATGCATTTTATAACCTTCTAATTGAGCTTCATGAGCTCTTATTATAGATAATAATCCATTTTTTTCTAAAAAGGTTGTAGCTGCATTGTAACCAAAAAAATAGCTACATCCTCTTATGTCATTTGGAAAATATGATTCTGTTTGAATAGTATGTTCTTCTTTGTCTTCATCAATGGGATCGGCCCATAATATATCACAAAAAATACCTGATCTTGGTGGTTCTTGAAATCTTGTAAATGAACAAATCTGATTCAATAGAATTAATTCTGGTGATAAACCACCATGAACACCTAAAAATTTGCCATTAATTACTGCTGATAATGGTATAGTATCAAATGATTCCATAAATGCATAGTATACTACTATATCATATTTATATTCGCATTCATCTCGGAAATTGAAAAAGGTTGTCATTTGTCTGCATTCATGATTTCCTCGTATTAACCATATTCTATCAGGAAAATTTATTTTTAATGCATATAATAATAATAGTACTTCTATACTAAATGATCCTCTATCTACATAATCACCTAAAAATAAATATTGAGTATTATCTGGATTCCCACCAACTTCTAATAATTTTAGTAAATCATAATATTGACCATGTATATCACCAACTATTGTTATAGGGTCTTTTAGCCTTAACAAATTTGGTTCGTTACTAACTATATCAATTACTTTTTTTATTATATCTAAACAATCTTCTTTTCTTATTCTTCCTTCCTTTTTTAAATGGTCTCTTAATACTTTATAATCTGGAGGCTCGTCAGTGCCATTCGGATATAGTAATTCTAAACTCAGAGGCTTTAAAAAAAAAAAAAAAAAAAAAAAAAAAATTATTAACTGATCATAATATATAAAATAAATATATTATATTCCGATATACACTATTCTTAAATATGTTATATTCACACATAAATTAAAAAAAAAAAAAAAAAAATTATTAACTGATCATAATATATATAATAAATATATTATATTCCGATATACACTATTCTTAAATATGTTATATTCACACATAAATTAAAAAAAAAAAAAAAAAAAACATTCTATATACATATATATATATATAAATACAAAAATGTAAATTTATGGAAAATACTTAAAATAATTTATCACTTTTTTTATAAAACTTCTTAAAAGATAATAACATTTCATTAATTTATATTATTAAATGAGAAACTTCTTTTACATTAAAAGAAAAATTATTATATTGGTATTTTTAAAAATATAATAAAAATAACATCTTCTATACATTATATTCATAGTAAGAACCTTGTTCAAAACAAAATATATTTGAAATTAAAACGTTCATCTTATGTATGATATTTTTTTATAAAAATAATTTTGATAATTATTTTACATATTTATAATATATTTTTTATTATAAGTTTTCCTTTTTATTAATATATATTTTTACATATTATTTATTTGTATTATGAATTTTTATCTATTTATTTTCTCTGTAATAATGTAGAACTTTCTTTTTTTCTTTTTTATATTTTTATCTACACAACTATTTATTTTCCTACACCACTTATTTATTACTATCAGTATATACATGCATATATAGTAATAACTTAAATGCTTCATATATTTTTTTTTCAACCATATATAAAATGACTAAAGTATATAAAAATTATATAAATTTTAAAAATAAGCTTTCATGTCTAACAATTTAAATATTCTTGGAAGCAAAAATAAAATAGTTCCCTTTAATAAGAATTTAGTGTATACATAATATTTATTTTTATTTGTCTGAATATAAAATAAATTTTTGATTGATGTAACGAAAAAGAAAAAGAATTTCCTCATTTGTTTCAAAATATACAACTCATTTTATACAAAAGAATAATCTTTAAAACACTAGTTTTAAAACACTTATAAAATATTAATAAACAAGTAAGTGTTATCTCCAACAACATATAAACATAATGTTATTCTTTTATAATTTAAGTGTTTTCAATGGACATTTTGTATTTTTGATATTATGTATTTTCGTATTATAATAAAAATTAGTTTAATAAATTATATTATATATTTTTGATTAGCAAATAAATAGTAAAAGTTGTATTAATGGAATTATATTTTAATTTTTAAATAATATACTTTTCTTATGAAATATTTTTATCACTGTAACGTAAATATTATAATATCCTCTTCATTGAGAGTTAATAAGTATAAATACAGATCTTTAAGAATATATTTTATGTTATATATATGTATATATATAATTATTGTAATTATTATTTATTTCTTGTATATTTTTTTTAAATATAATACTTTTCCATAATATGCAAATATATATATATATATATATGTATATTATGAATAACATATTTCAAAAACTATGTATTTGTATTATTATAAAATATTCATATATATATATAGAATAATATATAATACATAAAAGGATAAAATAATATTACAAATAGTTATTTATTTAAATTTCTTATATAATACAAGGATATAATATTATTTTTACTTTCGCAGGTGGGGGCTCAACCTCCTTTACTTGTCTGTCATTCTTTGGATCAGGTAATGGCTCCATTTTTTTAATTTTAATAATTTTTTTTTTTTTTCTATATTTTATTAAATTTGTAAGTTTTTTTTTTTTTTGATGATATTCAAAATTTTAATTTTATCTTAAAAAGTCTTTTTTTTTTTTCTCCGTTATTACACTATTTTTTACATTATTAAAAATAGGAAAACTTTTTAAATTTAAAAAAGAAGACGTATCAAATGAACTTAAGACTACTGACAAATGTATTTCTGTAAATGTATAGGATGTGAAAACATAGAATTATATAGATTTTGACAAGTATAAAGTGATATATTTATGAATATATATATATATATATATATATATATATATATATATATATATATATATTAATTTATTTTGAAATATTGAATAGCATTATTTCAACTTTTTTTTTTCTTTTCACCATATATATATATATATATATGTTTATATTTGTGTTTATAATAATTTTAAGAAAATATATATTGATTTGTTTATTACATTTTTTTTCTTATATTAATTTACAAATTTTTATTTTTTTATTTTTTTTTTTTTTTCTTTTTTTTTTTTTTTTTTTTTT
>NW_021628219.1:98227-106343 GCF_900005855.1 Plasmodium gallinaceum | reverse complement strand
AAAAAAAAAAAAAAAAAAAAAAAAGAAATATAAGATGAATTCATGTACATTAATAACTATAAATCTTTTTTTTTTTTTTTTTTTATTATATTTAAATAGTAAAAATTTATGACATATGTAAAAAAAAATATAAAATAATTTCTTTTATTTGCAATTAAAAAAAAATATAAAAAAGAGTAATATATATATACTTTTTGTTCTAGTGAATTTAAACCAATCATTCCATCAGGGTATGTTAGACTTGAAACATTTCTACAAAAATGAGTAAATGCATATATACTTTTTTCTAATTCATTTAAATGAAACAAAAATAAATTTACATTTTCACTTTTTGTTTTAAACTTTTCATAAATGTCTTTATAATATTTATCACTTTTTTCATTTATTTTTTCTAAATTCTTAAAATTTAGGATGTTTCTCTCTGTATTTTTATCAATATTATCCTTTATATTTTCACTATGGATATTTTTAATATAACATCTAGCAAAATCCTTATTAGCTAAAGAGTTAAATGCTTTATCTGCAATTTGTTTTTTTAACTGTAATTAGGAAGAAAAAGAAGAATTATATATATTTATATATATTTTTTTTTCTTTTGTTTTTTTTTTATGTATTTTGTTAAATACTTCGTAAATATTTTGAAATAATAATTGTCTTTCTGATTTCTGATAAACATTTGATTTACATATTTCAACTTGCTTCTTTAATATTAAATTAATTTTTTTCAAGATTTCTTCTAAACATAAAAAATGAGTCTTTTTATGTTCCATTGTATTTTTATATATATCTAGTATTATATCCTTCAAAATAAAAATATATGTATTTATATTATTAAACTACTTGTAAGAATAAAAAAATGAAAAATACATATATAGAATTATTACTATTATGACATTTTCTTCGTCAATATTTTTAAAGTTATTATTGCTTTTATTTAATATTGTATTATTTTTTGATATTATATCTTTCCAACAGCTGTTATTAATAGATTTTTCTTTTTTTACTTTACTTTTTTTATCAATATTTATTTTTTCCTTTTCACATTCATATGCATCTTTATGTCCTTTTTCTTCATATATACCAATACAATAATTATCATATTGTCCATTTTTTATTTTATCATGATATGATTTTTCTTCTATTTCATTATCATATATTTCTTCCTCCTTTTCATACTGTTCATCCTCTTCCTCCTGTTCATTTTCTTCCTCTTCCTCCTGTTCATCTTCTTCTTCTTCATCTTCTTCTTCTTCTTTTTCTTTTTCTACATATTTTTCTTTTTCCTTTTTTTTTTCTTCTTTGTCATTTTCTATATTTTTATCTCTTACTTTACTAAGAGTAATATCACAATCACTCATGTATTCATGAAAGCAATTGCCAATATAACCATTTTTTGAAAAGATTGAACTTTTTTTATTTTTTTGCATTTTATATTCTTCTGTATTAAGAAAAAAAAAAATAAATAAAATCAAAAAGAAAAAGTAAATAATTGTAAAATTGTACACATTTTCTTTTAATTTTTAATAGTACGGCTGTTTAAATTAAGAATTTTATCATAAATTTCTGAATTTATATCTGGAGTTTCTGAAAAAGTAAGTAGATCAGTATACATTTTTTTTAATTTTTGATTTGATTCAGGTTCATTTATAATATCACTTTTTAATGGAAAGAATTTCATTGAATTCTTTTTATAAGAGTTACAATTTTTAAATATTTTTTTTTTTTCCATAGTAATATAATTAAAGTTAAATAATATTCTTTATATTAATTGGCCATAAGAATAAAATAAATTAAAAATATATTTAATACATTTTAATTTAAAATTTTTTTCTTTTTATATAATTTTTCAAACATTTTAAAATTTTAAAAAGTTACAAAAATATTCTTATATACACACACAAGATGTGTACGTTATGTGTAGGACAAATTAAAAAGAAGAAAACGGAAAAAAAAAAAAAAAAAAAAAGTTATGTAACAAAAAAAATTAAAATATGGAAACATGAACGATAAAAATTTATTATTTTTCCTAATCTATAAAAATAATTATTAAGTTTCTTTAATCTTCTATATATTTTTTATAAATTTTTTTAATATACATTTTTTCTTCAGTCTCCAGTAAATCATTTAAAACCTATTAATCAAAAAAAAAAAAAAAAAAATCTATAAGAATAATAAATAATTAAAAAATAAAATTTAAAAAAATAAAATTATTATTATAGTAGAACTTCAAATTAGAGATATTTTTATATATTGTTAAGTTTATTTAATTATTTTCTCTTTATTAAAAATTATTTTTTATTATAACCTTTTTTAATGAAAAATTTTTTATATAAAAAAATATTTCGTTGTCTGTTATTTTTGAATGGTTATTAAATAAAGAATGAAGTTTGTTTTTTTTCTTATATAAATTATTCATATTATTATATATATCTCGATATATAAAATTGATATTATGAATACAATTCACATTATCTTTAGATATATTATCTGTTTTCTCATTTTTTTCTTCATAAACACAAAATACATCTTTTTTAACTAAGTTTACAATTATTTTTTTTAATTCAGTTCTAGAAATATACTTTGGATATATACACTCCATCTTTTTAATATTGAATTTATCATTAAAAAAAGAACAAATTTTTGCCAACAATTGTTCTTCCTGATTTAAACTATCAATTAAAGACATACAATAAGCTGTCTATAAAAAAAAAAAAAAAAAAAAAAAAAAAAAATATATATATATATATACATCCTTTATACAGTTTAAATATTTATAATAGCTATGTTTTTTATTTCATTATTAATAATTTTTTTTTTTTTTTTTTTTTTTTACTAATCTAGGAATTAATGGAGCTGTATTTAAATCTTTAACAATTTTTATTTCATATTTATATTTTTCTTCTTGATTTTTTAATATTTCACTTTTTTCATCAAAATTTTTATAATCATAAGACTTATTAATTGGTTTAAAATTCTGAAAATTCATGAATTCATTTTGTACTATGATAGCTTGTTTGCCTTTATTATTTATATATTTATATGAAACAATGTTATTATCATCGTTACTATTTGAATTATTTTCTATTTTCTTTTTTATATCATCGTAACTTTTATTTAGTTTATCTCTTTTTAAGGTAGATATTTCATTTCTTTCTTTTAATTTGGGAAATTTATTTTCTTCCTTTCTGTTTTTATTTGTTTTTTCTTCTTCGTTATTAAATGGATATTTATACATTTTAATGTAACTATTATTAAGTAGATAGAATAAGGTATATTGAACAAATTTTGGTATACCAAAACATGTTTTATGAAGATATTCAATTAATTCATTAGATATTTCTTCTTTATTAGTATTTAAGCATAAACTTACAAAATTATATAATTCATTCTTGTTTAAATTTTCTAATTTTATATATGCATCACATTCTTGTGCATATTTTTTTATTTTACTTAATTCTTTAATATGATTAGTTTTTACTCCATTTACAAATAAAAAAATAAGTGGTTTATGCTTATGCTTAAAAAAAGGATTGCATAAAAGTGATTTTTTAATTTCCATATTTAGGAACCTTTTACTATTCCATTCGTCATCTATACTATTATTATTTTTATACTTTTTAATATATGATTCTTCTTTCATTTTTTGTTCTGCTATGTATAATAATATATTATCATTTATTTTAGGATATAATGTTTTATAAAATATCTTAGATGCTTTTTGCTCATTAATATTCCTTTCTTCTCTAAACATTTGAAATATGTTTTTATTCTGTTCAACTGATTTTTTAATATAATTTTTTTTTTCCAAAATTTCTACATTCTTATCATTTTCATTGTTAATATGGTTTTTGTTAAGTAGTGTTACATTGCTTACATTTTTTACATCATTATCATCTTTTTTTTCTAAAAATGTTATTTCATTAATTTTTTTTTTTTCTTCTTCTTTTGAAGAAAAATCATTTCCAAAAATATCACTTCTCCTTTTCTTTAAGGAAAATGTATTCTCTAAAATTTTGTTATCTGTGTTAAAAGGAAGATTATCATGAAAAATTTCATTTTTTTGTGCTCTTAAAAATAAATTATTTTCATCATTATCATTAATACGTGTTTTTAAAGAAGAATGATTTTTTTCAAAACTATTGTTATCTATTTTCAAATTAACAGTGTTTTCATAAATATCATTATCATAATTTTGTGTATTTAAATTAAAATTACCTTTGCAAAAGTCACATTTTCTACAATGATTTTTTCTCCAGTTCTTTAAACTTTTTTGTAAATTTTTAAATATTTTTCTTCTTTTAAACATAGCTAATTTAGCAATATTTTTACAAGTTTTCCATGTACTTTCTTCAACATTTGTATTTAAAGAAGTTCCAGCTCTATAATTAAAAATGATAAATGTGTTTTCATGTAGACTAAAATAGTAAACCATTGAACTAATGATTCCTATTCTATATTCTTTTAGTTCATTTTTGAAATTGTTATTCACATTATTATAAGTAGTAATATTCTCTTGTGAAGATGAGTTTATATCTCCACATTTTTTTTTTAATTTTTTTTTTTTTTCATCTAAATTATTTTTTTTTATTAAGTTGTTTATATTTTCTTTATTTCTGTAATTAAAATTTCTATCAACTATATTCTTTTGACTATAATTTAGGTCGGAATTATTGCTTTCATCTACATAATTTTTTCCTTCTTTCAATTTTTTAAGTTTATTACTCAAATTATTAGTTTTTTCGTTCTCTGTAATTTCTAGAGAATTTGTGTTTGTTTTATCATATTTTTTAATTTTATCTTTTGATTTTTCATCATTATTCTTAATTTCTTTTTTAGAATTGTAAAACAAATATCTTAAAAGAATTGAAATATTTCTACAAAAATGATAATTTCTTTTATTTTTATATGTTTCTATATCATCACATGGTTCCATGTTTTTTTTTTTTTTTTTTTTTTTTTTATATTCCCTTTTTGTTTTTTGCTTTATTTCTGATTTTGTATCTGTGTCAATATCTGTATTCACATTTTCTTCTCTTTGTCTTATTTTACCTTTTTTATTTTTTTTCTTTAAATTTATTGATGGAATAACTAAATCGTCAACAATGTTAACCATGCATTTCAGAAACCAATGATAAGATGGGTGTGTTAATTCTCTTAAAATATTAAAGTTATCATTTTTTGTAAAAAAAATATTTTTTTTTCTCATATCACATAATCTCCACATATTTAAAATTTCATTACACAAATTTTTCCATGGTAATAATGGATTAGTAATATTAATATATAATGAATTTGGCATATTACTTATATTAAATATTTTAAAATTATTTAAATTTTTTGCAATTAATTTCATTAGTTCAAATATTCCTAAATATTCATTTCCTTCTATGAATAAAACTCCTCCAATATGATAAATTTGATTAAAATCAAAAAATAGTGGATCATAATATTCGTGTAAAAAAAAAGGTCCAGTGTAACTATTATAATCAATATACAAAGAAGATTTAATTTTATTGAATGGAGAAATATTATAAATCATGTTATTAGTTGGATAAGTATCATAATTGTTTTCATTGAGAGTGTTTCCTTCTTTGAAGTTAGATTGACATGATTCATTTCTGTTAAAAAATTTTTTAAAAAAAAAATTTTTTTCATTTTCATATTTTCTTAAATAGTAGAAACAATCTTTTTTATTAAATAATTGTTCAATTTTTTCTTGAAACATCTCTTTATAATATACTAATAAGAAATTTTTTTTTAAAAACGAAAAATCAGTAACTTCTTCATAACCTTTTTTGAAAATGTTTCTATCACATTTTTTTATATTTTGCATAACTTTTGTTTTCTCATCTTTATTTTTGATGGTTAAAGGATTATCAGTTAAACTTTCCATATGTCTAGCATTTTCGTTATTTGCTAATAATTCTTCATCCGTGAAATAATCTGAACTGGATGAGTTATCATAAACAAAATTGATTAATTTCTTATTAATAGTTCCTATTGGGGAATATATTTTTATAAGTTTATCTTTTCCTTTAACTTTTATGGAAATAAGTTTTTGAAATGATATAAAATGTTTACAATTATTAAAAGTATTTTCATCAACGTAAATTTCTTTATTACCTGCTTTACAACATAATCTAGCAGCAATATTAACAGAATCTCCAAGAGCTGTATATTCTTTTCTAATTTTATTACCTATAATACCACACCAAATTCTACCAGTAGAAATTCCAATGCTCCCATTTAATTTTAATGATTTCAATGCATCTATTAATCTGAAGCATGTTAGTAATGCTCTTATAGAATCATCACAATGGTATAATGGTGGTAAACCAAACATAATTAATATTAAAATTCCTTTATCATCAAATATAAATTTGTTAATTGTTCCTTCCATTGTAAAAACTGCTTTTTGTGTTAGTTTCATAATACTGTGTGCAGAATGAACTCCTATCATATTAGAAGTATCAATATCTTTTACAGAGACAAAAATAATAGTAACTTTTCTTATCTCATTAAAAAATGCATTACACCCAATGGATAGTTTTCTGTATACTATATCAGGTATAAAACTTTTTAATAAAATATCAAAATTATCATATATTATATTATTTTCTTCCTCTTCATTCTCCTTTTTTAATTCTCTGATATTTATATCTTCTTTCATTTTTATAAATAAGTAGAAGTTTTTCTTGGAGGTTTCTTGTACTATTATTTTCTCTTTTATGTTTTCATAAAAGGAATTAGATAAAACACTTTCTCCATTTTTAGCTAATGATTCACCAACACCAATTTCTTCTAATGGTTTACCTGATAATAAATAATCTCTTTTATTCAATATATTACCAATTTGCAAAAAGCTAACTTCACCATATGTTATAGCTATGTGAACTTTTAAAAATTTATTTTCAATTGGTGTTGGAAATTTATTTAATAATTTATGAATATCTATACAACAACCCAAAGCTAATAAACATATTTTTTTAACATTTTCGTTATTGAAGCTTTTATTTCGTTCAATTTTTTTATTACATTTTTCTCTACTTTCATTTAATTCTTCTGTTTCACATATTTCAGTTATTTCGTTTTTTATATCACTCTTTTTATTTTTTATATTTTTACTTTTGTTTAATGGCCATATTACCATGACTGCATCTCCACTGAATTTTATGATATCACCTCCCCAATAATCAATAATTTTAATCAAAATATTAAAAAATTTATTTAAACAATTTCCTAATAACTCTGTCCCATTTATTCTTTTGTCTAACTGTTCAGCTAAATTAGAAAATCCACTTGCATCGCAGAAAAACTAAAGATATTAAAAAAGAGTAAGAAAAACTAATTATTTAATAAATTATATAAATTATTAAATATACTATTTAATAAATGTATTTATAATTTTTACATATAAAGGTATTACCACAACTGCATTAAAATTTTGAATAACTAGATTAGAAAAAAATTTATTAGGATTCTCACATTTACTATACAAATTTAATAAAATTTTGGGAAAGAATGATTTGAAATTCATCATACTTTCATTTGCTTTTATTAAATTCTTATAATCTTTTGTTGTATTTTCTTTATTAGATTTTTTAAATAATTCATTTTCAATTAATCTTTCACATTTTATGCTAAACCATCTCCAATCTGAAGTATAGTCATTCTAATGCACACAAAAATGTAAATCCAACATAAAATATGTATATTTCATAAATATTATAAAAAATAAAAAGTACACATAAAATATATGTGATTATCATGGATAAAAGTTATTTTACAAAAAAAAAAATATATATATATGGATTTTTTCTTTCTATAATTTTTTTTTCACTATCACGAACACATATATATATATATATATATGATAAACTTTATTAAAGAATATAACTTTTTTGCTATGAGTAAAACATTCTTATGCCTACCGAATAATTTTTGCTTAACTTATTTATTTCTTCATTTTTTAAATCTTTATTATCACAAGATTTCAAATATTCACTAAAAATATTTTTAATCATCTTTTTAAGTTAGACATTTTAAAAAATAGAATAAATTTTTTAATAATATTTATAATAAAACAAAAAAAAAGTAAACAAATAAATGTACAAAA
>NW_021628219.1:88308-97227 GCF_900005855.1 Plasmodium gallinaceum | reverse complement strand
TAATTTTTTTTTTTAAAAAAAAAAAAAAAAAAAAAAAAAAAAAACATTGATATAAATATCATTTAAAAAAAAAATTTTTACAGAATAATTCTAATTTTTTTTTTTAAAAAAAAAAAAAAAAAAAAAAAAAAAAAACATTGATATAAATATCATTTAAAAAAAAAATTTTTACAGAATAATTCTAATTTTTTTTTTTAAAAAAAAAAAAAAAAAAAAAAAAAAAAAACATTGATATAAATATCATTTAAAAAAAAAATTTTTACAGAATAATTCTAATTTTTTTTTTTAAAAAAAAAAAAAAAAAAAAAAAAAAAAAACATTGATATAAATATCATTTAAAAAAAAAATTTTTACAGAATAATTCTAATTTTTTTTTTTAAAAAAAAAAAAAAAAAAAAAAAAAAAAAAAAAACAAACAAACAAACAAACAAACAAACAAACAAACAAACAAACAAACAAACAAACAAACAAACAAACAAACAAACAAACAAACAAATTATTGTTGAAGTTGGGATGAAATTAAATAATTATTTTATTTTCAACATTTATAGTTAAAAAAATTAGAATAATACTAAATTAAAAAAAAGGATACGTATGATGAAGAAATATAATTTTTTTCTCTTCATTAATATTTGTATATATAAAAAAAAAATTTTAGTAGAGAAATAAATATTCAAGAATTATTTTTAAAAATAAATGTTAATATAAAAAATGAAATAATATATGAACTTCCTATATAAAAAGTTTTAAAAATTAAAAAATATAAAATAAAAAATTTTTTAAAATATGGAGTATAAAATAAAAGAATAAAAAAAAAAAAAAAAGTTAAATGAAAAAATATGAAATATTAAAAAGTGCAAAACTAAAATAACTTTAATATTATTAAAAAATGGAAAAGTTCTTTTAAATATAAAGTATTATATATAAAAAAAAAAAAAAAAGATATAAAACAAACAAAAAAATATAATATATATATATATTTATAAAGAAAAAATGTAAAAAAAAAAAAAAAAAAAAAATGTATTTATCATGTTTAACAGTCTTCAGAAAGTATAAAATATATTCAAATGATGAAAATATTTTTATTATAGGAATAAATAAAAAGGAAGATATATATGAAATAACTAAATTAGCAAAAACAAAAGAAATTAAAATAGATGGAAATTTTCAATTATTTAAGAAAAATTTGTATCATAACTTTTTAAAAGAAAACAATTTAACATTATTGTGTAAATGTGAAGGAATATTAGGATGTATAAAATTTTTAAATTTTCCATATTTATATGTATTAACAAAAAAGGAAAAGGTTGCTTATTTATTTAATGAACATAAAATATACATGGTTAAAAATGTTTTATTAATTCCTTTTAAAGAAAATATTTTTGAAAATTATAATGAAGAAAATGAATTAATAGAAATTTTTTATAATAATATAAATAATAAATATTTATATTTCTCCTATACATATAATTTATCTAATTGTGTTCAAGATAATTATTTTATACAAAAAGAATTTTTAAAGGGAAATGTGATATATAATAAAAATTATAAAAATCATTATATTTGGAATTTTTATCATTGCAAACATTTTGTTAAAAATAATTTATTTATTTGTGTTTTTCTAATAAATGGATACTTAACACAATCTAAATTTTACTTTTCAGGAAGGTATATAGATATAACATTTATAGCAAGAAGATGTAGTAAATATGCAGGTACTAGATATAGAAAGAGAGGAATAAACTCCAAAGGTTTTTCTGCAAATGAGGTAGAATCAGAATTTATTTTATTTGAGAAAAATAATTTTAATGCAATATTGTCATATGTTCAGTTAAGAGGGTCAATACCCATATTTTGGAGACAAACTGTAAATTATAAATTATTAAAAAAACCAAAAATAAGATTTTTGAAGAGTGATATTAATTATACTTGTAGCAAAAATCATTTTAAATTACTATTTGAAAAGTATGGATATCCTATAACTGTCGTAAATTTATTAAGTAAAAATAAGTATACAGATGAGAATATTTTATCAAAAGAATATAAGAAATGTATTGATTCTATTAATAAAAAATTGCCAAAAAAAATTCAAATTATTTATAAACATCTAGACTTAAGAAAAGCATATAACATTGGCTCAAAATACACACAAAATAATTTAAAATTATTATTTAATTTTTCACAAAATAATATTGGTTTTTTTTATATAAACAATTTTAAACTTATTTTAGTACAAAGAGGAGTTCTCAGATTTAATTGTGTTGACTGTTTAGATAGAACTAATGCTGCTCAATTATTTATTAATATTTATATTTTTATTAAATTTCTTAAATTAATAAAATTAATTAAGAGAAATAACTTGAGTATAAATGTAATTTCTCATTTATCACAATTATATGAACAATTAGGTGATGCTATATCTAAACAGTATGCAGGATCAACAGCTCATAAAAAATATACAACTGGACAAAATAAAAATATTTTTATTCAGTCAAAAGAATTGTTTACTTCTATTAAAAGACATTATATAAGCTCATTTAATGATTTAGAAAAACAGAAATCAATTAATTTATATTTAGGTGTAATTAATTCTAAACTTAAAGAAATAAAAAATTCTAATGATCTTGATAATTTTATTCATAATAAATATTTTAAAGATAATGGAAATAATATTTTTTGGTGGGTATTACCTTTGGAACATTTTTATTACAAAGTTGAATCATTATTAGATTTAAAAAAAAAAAAAAAAAAAGATAAAAGAAAAATTATTGCACATAAAAAAAAAAGTATACTTAGAAAAAGAAAAAATATAATAAAGATAAATAATATACATAAAAATAATGGAATAAATTACAATATATCAAATGTATTAGAAAAAAATTATAAAAGTCATAGAGAAACTCTAAGAAAAATTAATAGATGTAATACGTCTAACAACTTCTACACTACAAAGAAAATAGAACAAAAGAAAATTATTTCTAATATGTATAAAAATTTGAGATTTTATCGCTGTTTTAGTAATACAAATATATTTAAACATCTTTATAATGCAAATAAATTACATTGGAATTTTAATGAAAAAAACATTTCATCATATAATTCTAACAATTGGTTTAATTCTTATTTTTCTAATAATTCAAATTCATTAATTAGTTTATATGAACATGATGAAAAAGGATATTTGAATAAATTCTTTTATTTTCTTAATTGTGCATTACAGCTATATAAATTTTACAATGTCTATAAGAATAATTTTCATTTTTTTTTTAAAAAAAAAAATATATTTAGATTCAAAATATGGAGACTGATAGCTTGTTATAATTATTTAAACTATTTAAAAATTTACTTTAATTTTTTTTTTCTTTTTTATTACAGTATATTTACAAATTATAATATAAAACTAATATTTTTACATCATATTAACATTTTATCTCAAAAAAGTGATTTGTTGGATAATTATAATTATTATGTAATAAATGGTAATACTTATGAAAAAGATGCCAAAAAAATTGTTCAATATTTTAAAGAATATAAAAACATTTCATTATTATTAAAAAGTTACTTAAATTATTATGAGGTATGTAGATTATCGTATAGCTATATGTTAATTAATATATCTTCTATTATAAAAAAGAAAAAAAAAAATAAAAATAACGGAATTAAAAAAAAAACTTATAAAAAATTCAAAAAATCTTTAATGAAAAAACATACAAAGAATATGCATAATAATAATGGTGAATATGTTCAGTCATTAGTTAAAAATAGTAATTCTATGAATATCTTAGATAAAATGCACAATCAAAATACTAAGGAATTTTATATTAGTAAAACAAAAATTGAAAGAAAAAAAAAAAATAAGAAAAAATTTTTTTCTTCATTGTGTAATTATTCCATTAAAAATATAAAATATATTCAGAAATATAAAAAAAAAGAAGAAATATTTAAAATGCCTTATATATATTGCCCTATATATTTTAATATGAATTTAATAAAACTTTTTTTTTTTATTTATGGCCATTATTGTAACGATAAAAATAACAATGTTATATCAGAATTAAAAGAGGCAATATATTATGATCATTATAATCAGTCAATATATAATTTATATAATGCAGAATTTTTTCTTAAAAAATTATTATTTGCTCGATGTATAAATAACTTTTTTTCAGAATTATATTTATCTTATATATATAAGACAAATTATTACAAAAAATTAAATTTAAGTTTTTATCAACATTTCAAAAGTTCTTTCTATAATAATATAAAACATCAAAAGTCTTCTGAAGAAAAATTATTCTTAGAGGAATATGATTCCTTTGAAAACATTTCAAAAAAAAAAAAAGAAGTTCTTATGATAGATAAAAAAATATCAAATAAAGTCAAACAAAATTATAATTCTCTTTCTAATAATTGTTTGCTAATTAAAAATTTTAATAGAAAATATTTTTCAGAATTGAAGTGTTTTATAGAAAAGGATCAAAAAATTAAAAATTACTTGAAGAATATCACTACCTTTAACAATCAAATGAACGATTATGATATTTTACTAAATGATTTTAAAGAATATGTTAAATTTAATCAAAACAAAAAAAAACAAATTAGTTTTTATAATATAAGTGATTTTAATGTTTTACAAGATAAAATTGAAAATCAAATGAACTATCATCATTATTGTAATCCCATAAATAGAGAAATATTTTTAAAATAAGATTATATAATATGTAAGGTGAGTATTTTATTAAAATACTAAATAAATGAAATAAAAATGAGGAAAAAATATATATAAACATTTATTTCACTTTTTCGTTATATATTACATATGAACACACCTAAAAATATATTCAAATTTTTAAATTTATTTTTACTTTAAAAGGATTTTTGTAGTTAAAATAACTGTATAAATAAATATATAGTTTTACTTTTTTTTTTTTTTTTTTTTTTTTAAAATAATAATACAACATAAAAATAAAGAGATAATACAGCTATTAGTTTGCAAACACTGTATAATGCATATTATAAAAAGTAATATATTAATAATAATAATTTCGATATAATATAAAAAAAATAAAATTTATACATATATATATTTAAAAAAAAAAAAAAAAGTGATAAATATTACCTTTAAAAAAAAGAAATACACATTTTAAACAAAATTCTCTAATAATATTTGAAAAAAAAATTAATGATATATCTGCCTCATTTCTCTTAAAGCTATTTTTACTCTATTTATACTGCAATTGAAAAAAGGGGAAAAATAATAAATAAATAAATAAATAAATAAATAAATAAATAAATAAATAAATAAATAAATAAATATATGAATGAATAAATAAATAAATATATGAATAAATTAATTTTTGTTTTTTTTAAAAATAATAGTTATTCATAATTTGAACAATTACTTTATAGGATCTTCGTAACTTATTGAATAAATGAAAGAATTTATTTTTTTTTCAAAATCTGCAAAAAAAAAAAAAAAAAAAAAAAAATTAAAAAAATAAAAAATATAATTGTGTGCAAATATGCATATATGTATAATTTTTTTCTTTTAAACCTTCAAAACATAAAGATTCAAAATTGATTTGATTATATATTAATTTGATGGAAATAAATGCTTTTAGCAGACATGTAACAAGAATTTCCTTTGGTGTAAATATTAAACAAAGTGGAGTTTTATAAAAATCTAAAATAATTAAGAAACACAATTTCTCAATGTATGAAACTTGTTTATCTTCTATATAGTCTTTCATTATAAGCACAAATCTTTTTATAAAGGAAGGCAATAATTCAAAAGAAAGTATTTTTGGTTTTATAAAATAATTGAAACTTTTTAATATTTCCCCTTCATAATATATCATAATTTTTTGCATCATTTGTAATTTCTGTCCCTTATTTTTTAAAATCCATTTAGAAGAAGAAATATAAATATTTTTTTTTTGTTTTTTACATAATTTTTTAAATTTTTTTATGTATTTTTTTTTTTTCTCTATATCATTTTCAATTTCATTTTCACTTTTTGTTAATTCTTTTTCTTCCTCTTCTTTCTCTATTTCTGCTTTTTTTTCATTTATTTTTTTTTTTTCTTCCTTTTTTATTAATTTCCCATTTTCCTTTCTTTCATCACTTAAAATCTCATATTCGGAAATATCTTTACTGTTACATTCAGACAAATAAGAGCTGAAAAAATCACTAACATGATTTATATCATTTATATCTGATATATATCCACTTTTTATTATATTATTTATTTCTATCAAATCATAATATAAACTTTTTTTTTTTTTTTTAACATCTTCTTCGAAATCAATATTTTTTAAATTATCTTCACTTTCTTTCATTTCATCTTCTTTAACTGGAGTTTTTTGATTTTTTTTTTCTTTTTCGTATTGTCTTTCATTTTTTTTATTTTTCTGTTTGTTTGCTTGTTTATCTTTTTCTCTATTATTATCTTTTTCTCTGTTATTATCTTTTTCTCTATTATTATCTTTTTCTCTGTTATTATCTTTTTCTCTGTTATTATCTTTTTCTCTATTATTATCCTTTTCCTTTTCCTTTTCCTTTTCCTTTTCCTTTTCCTTTTCTTTTTCCTGAATTTTTTCATAAATTTCTTCTTTTTTTACATTATATATATAAGAATTGAAAGAATCTTCTGGGAAAATATTGTTATTTACTTTATAAAATTTTATTAAATCAATTTCTATTTGATTGATTTTTTTTTTTAGTTTTTTTTTTTTATAAAAATAATTTAATAATTTGAATATAACTTTAGGTATATCATATAATTTTTTAGATTTTTTTATGTCTTCAAAATCTTCTCGTAATTTCCATGCTAAAAATATACAAGAACCAGCAATTAAATAAATTATAGAGTTTTTTTTTTTTTTTAAATGTTTTTGGTAATATTTATGCATATAATATAAAGCGATTGATATTGTACAAAAAGACAAACGTAAATGTTTTCCAAGTATTATTAAAAATTTAGATGTATTTAAAATATATTTTTGAAATTTTTTATTTTTTAAAAACTTCATATAATATTTTTCATCTGTATTAAAACACATATTAACATCTAAAGCGATGCTTAATTTATTATAAAACTCTTTTTTTATTTGTAATCGTAAGTTATTAATATCATTTTCTGAATTATAAGAACATTCTCTATTTTCATTTTCTTTATCATTAGAATTGTTTAAATTAGTGTAATTTGATAAATATTCTTTTTTATTATTACTAATATTATTGTTTTTTTTTAAGATTTTCATTTCGCTATTTGAAGTAATTTTATCTTTTACATTGTTTATGATATTATCTATTTCTGAGTTGTATAAAAATCTATCTACACTTTCTAATTTATCTGAACATTCTTTTAAATCCTTTATTTTATATAATTCTTTATATGAATTTACTTCTATATTATTTATATTATTTTCAAATGAATTACTATTTGATTTAATTTCTGAATCCTTTTTATAATTATTCAAAATAAAATTATCTTTAGGATTATCTAAATCTTTTATTTCCAATAATGAAACATTTTTATATTCTGCAAAATTTCCTTCTTCATTTATTACTATATTATTTAATTCATTATTACTAATTTTAGTGAAATTATTTTCATTTATATCATTTTTATTTTCGCTATTAATAATGTTATCATTACCATTATCATTATTATTATTGTTATCATCTCTATTATCATTATCATTATTATTATTGTTATCATCTCTATTATCATTATCATTATTATTATTGTTATCATCTCTATTATCATTATCATTATTATCATTATCATTATTATCATTATTATTATCATTATCATCATCATCATTATTATTATTTTTATTACCATTATTGTTATTATTATTATCATCATTATTATTATCATTATTGTTATTATTATTATTATTACTATTATTATTATTATTATTATTATTATTATTATTATTATTATTATTATTATTATTATTATTATTATTATTATTACTGTTATTATTATTATTATCATTATTATTATTATTACTGTTATTATTATTATCACTATGATAATAATTTTTATATGCAATATTATTGTAATATTTATTAACTGATTTACTTTTTTTTTTTAAATTTTCATCTTTAATATTACTATCTAAAATGTTATTTATAGAAAACAAATAATTCTCAGAATTTTCTTCTTTCATATTGTACAATTGATTGTTTAGAAAGCCTTTAACATTATTATGATCAAAATTAATTTCTGATAATTTCTTTCTTTTCGTATTTAAGTCCATTTTATCTATTTTCGTAATAGACGAAATATTCATTTTATTTATTTCAGAAGGATTTAATTCCTGATATTTATGTTTTTTATTATTAATTTTATTTATTTTTTCACAACATTCATATTGTTTTAATTCTGATTCTATGTTATTTATATAATTTGAAGAATGTTTCATTTTTTCATTTATAATAATGGATTCATTTTCTATATTAATAATTTCATCATTACTTCTAATATTACTTAATTCTTCATTTTTCAATTTTTCATTCATAGATGGTTTTATATTTACTATATTACTTTTATTATTATTCTTTTTTTCCAAATGATTTATACTATTATCTTTATTTTGTCTTTTTATTTCTTTTGGATTTCCATTAACAATTACATCCTTATTAAAATATGTTATATTTTTTTCACTTATATTTTCATTACAATTATTGACTTCAATATTAATGTTCCTCATTTGCAATGTTTCAATTTTTTTATTTTTATCTAAAATTTTAGAAGAAAATTCTACATTATCAGTATGTTTTTCTTTTTTTCTTATTTTTGTTTTCATAATATTTATAATTTTTTTTATTTTTTATAATTTATTTTGTAATTATATAGTTTTTTTTTTTTTTTTTTTTTTTTTTTTTTTTAAAAACCTTTTATATCCA
>NW_021628219.1:86234-87308 GCF_900005855.1 Plasmodium gallinaceum | reverse complement strand
AGTTTTTTTTTTTTTTTTTTTTTTTTTTTTTTTTTTTTTTTTTTAAAATAACATTTAATAATATATTAATTTTAATGAAAAAAAAAAAAAAAATAAAATAAAATAAGTAAACATACTACAAGTTATGTGAAATTACAAATATATGTAAATAATAATTTATTAAAAAAAAAAAAAAAAATATAGTAGAATTCTTGATAGAAATAATGTTAATTTAAATATATTTTCTATTCATAATTTATTTAGGAATAAGAATAAAAAATATATTTTCATAATTTAATAAATCATGTGTACATTTAAATTAACTAATGGTTTATATTTACGGATTATTTTTTCCTTAAAGCTACATATATAAATACATATATAACGAAAATTTTTAATTTATCATCTTAAAATATCATAGATTAAAGAACTTTAGATATTTCAATTGTAAAAAGTATCATAAAGGGAAATCATAATTAATACTTTAAAAAAAAGTAAAAATTAGGTAATAGATAAAATTATATATATATATATATATATATTTAATAAAATACCTATTAATTTATTTAAGAATAAAATATTTGTGAAAAAGAATTGCATTAAATACTAACTTTAATAATTTTATCCTAACAAAATAAAAATATGTGGTAGGTTCTGAAAATATGTATTTTTTTTAGTTTTAATAATTTATAATATTAATTTTATAAATTAATAAAAAAAATAAAATTTTTTTTTTTTTAATTAAAGAATTTTGAAAAAAAAAATTTGTAATTTTCTAATTAAACAAAATATCAAAATCATAACACATTTAATACTACTCTATCATTTTTGTTTAGAAAATTTATAAAAAAAGAATATTCAAAATAGTATTTTAAAAATTTATTGTATGCATAATTCTTTTTTTTTTTTATTTTTTAGTTGTAATTTAAAATAAAACTGATGTTTTTATAAAGTTCACCTACAATAAAAGCTATGTTTCTATAAAAAATGAAAAAAAAAAAAAATATTTATAAGTATAAAATAGATTCTGAGAAAAAAAAAATTAAATATTAATATATGAATTATATATTTATGAAACAAAAAATTAAAAAAAAA
>NW_021628219.1:76046-85234 GCF_900005855.1 Plasmodium gallinaceum | reverse complement strand
TTTTTTTTTTTTTTTTATTTTTTTTTTTAATTTTTTTTTTTTTTTTTTTTTTTTTTTTCTTCCTGATAATAATATTAAGAATGCTTAATTATAATCTGAGTAATATTTGTGGTTGTTTTTATACGGGTGGTAAAATATTATTTAGTGATGATGGAAATTCTTTATTTGTGCCTGTAAGTAATAGAGTAAATATATATGATTTAAATAGCAATAGTTGTAATACTTTAAAATCAGAAAATAAAAATGATTTAAGATATATAGCAATTCATCCAAATATGGAAATAGCTATAACAATTGATAAATTCGAATATGGTTGTGTGATAAATTTATTAAAGGATCAAATTATTTCAAGGATTTTATTTAAATCAAAAACAGGTATTATAACTTCATTTAATTACAATAGCATTTTTTCACCCCAAGAAGAACAGGATTCAGTTAATTCTGCTTTATTTACTCATAATGGAAAATTTTTTTTAATTGGAATTGGAAGAAGGGTTATTATATGGAGAAGCCCTAATAAAAAAAATAATTATAGATTAATAAAATATAATGATATATGCTATCATTCCTTAAACATTATATCTATAGATATATCAACAGATGATAAATATTTCTTAACAACATCATATGATTTAACTATAAGAATACACACTGTAGAAAAAAAAAAAAGAATGAAGCCAACTATTTTAAGTGGAAACAAAACTACTATAGTTGCTGCATTTTTTTCAAAAAATAGAGAATATATTTTTAGTGTTAATAAATCGGGACTTATAATTGTCTGGTCATATGAAAAAGAAAAAAATGAAGTAAATGATCAAGAAAATGAAAACGAAAATGATGATAAAAATTATGAAAATGAAATTGTTGAAGTAATAAATGAAGATGCTGATAAAAATTTTGAAGAAAAAAATAATGCTAACGAGAGCTCCATTTTACTTAAAAAATCTTTTTATGAGACAAAAAAAAAAAAAAATAAAGCATTTAAAAAAAGATGGTGTTATAAAAAAATTTATTACTGTAATCAAGAGAAAAATGAAGAAGTTACTAGAGCTTGTTTTAATAAGGAACATGATTTATTAGTAATAGCTTATTCTAGTGGTAAATTCGGTATTTATAATACACCTGATATGATTTCACTTTACAATATTAGTATAAATACCTCTACTATTGACGATATTGCAATTAATAAAGATGGACAGTGGATTGCCTTAGCTGAATCAAATAATGGTACAATAATTATATGGGAATGGAAAAGTGAAAGTTACATATTAAAGCAAAATACGACAAATAAAAATGTTAAATGTGTAAGATTTTCTCCAATTATTAGCCATTTAAAAATAGGTAGCTACATTGTAGATAATTCAAATGCATATCATGAATCAGACAATTTCACCAGTAAATTCGTTATAGTAACAGGAAATGAAGATGGTACTATAAAATTATACGATTACCTGTCTTATATAAATTTTGTTACCTTTACTGCTCATACTAATACAGTCACAGATATTTGCTTTTTGCCACAAGGGAATGCCTTCATATCTTGTTCATTAGACGGTACTGTAAGAGCATTTGATTTACTAAGATATCGAAATTTTAAAGTTTACACACCAGATGTTATATCAGATGAAAATGGTAATACTTCCAGAAAAAAAGATATGAACAAATCAGTAAAAAATGTAAATAAAAAATTAAATGTTCAGTTTTTATGTGTGAGTGTTAATATTAGTGGAAATATTGTTGCAGCAGGTGGAAGAGGTAATGAATTTATTGTGTATATTTGGAATGTTCAAACAGCTAAATGTATAGATAAATTATTCGGTCATAATTCTCCTATAACTAAAGTATGCTTTAGCACTAATTTAAAAAATGAAGGTGTTATAGCTAGCTGTTCTTGGAGTAAAAGTGTTTTGGTTTGGGATTTATATGCAAGAAGAAATAAGGGAAGTAAATTCGAAGAAATTATGTGTTCTCATGATATTTCTTATATGTGTTTTGACCCAAGAGGAAATGATATATTAGCTGTTTGTACTTTAAGTTGCAAAATAATTTTTTGGGATATTTCAGCTCAAGAAATTATTGGTACCATTGAGGGAGCTAGAGATATTAAAAGAGGAAGATTAATAGGGGAAGAATTTTTAGCTATACCGAAAGTGAATAAAAAAAGAAAAAAAGGAAATGAATTAGAAGGTTATACATATATTGATGATATGGAAGAAGAAAGTAAAAACACTATTGTTAATCAAAATTGCTACTTTACATGTATTGATTATATCCATAATGGGAATTATATAATTGGATCTGCTAATTGCAGTGTTTCTTTATATATATATGATACTAATTTATATCTGTTAATTAAAATTATAGATTTAACAAAAAATTATTGTGTTGATGGTATAAAAAGAGAAATATCTACGAGATATTTAACGGCAGAAGGAAAGAATATATACGAGTTTGATTTAAGTGATGAAGAAGGAGACATTTATTTAGATAATTATAAAATTATTAATAGAAAAAAAAAACAAAGTATATTACCAGGACAAATTAATGAGAATTATTTAAACAGTAAATTTAAAAAATATAAATTATTATTGAATCATTTACATATATCAGGAGATGATAGACATATTGCTGTTGCTTGTAGTACTGGGTTATATGTGTTTACAAAAGATTTTCAATATCAGTTTGTACCAAATTTTAAAAATATTTACAAAGGTTTAATTAATCCGCTTACATATATTCCAAAATATTTAACTGAAAATGTTAATTTACAAAATTTAAAAAATTCGTTAAAAAAAAAAGAATATATGAAAGCCTTTATATTATGCTTAGCTTTAAATAATTATGAACATATATTAGAAGTGTATGAGAAAATACCTTATAATTTAATTCCTTTATGCGTTAAAATTTTAACAAAACCATTTCTATTTATTTTAATAAATTTTATTAAAACTCTTTTAATTAATGATACTATAAAACATATTCATTTGCATTTATATTATCTAAATTCTATATTTACAATTCATTTTAACATTTTTCTAAATAACGATTTTTATAATAGTACTAAAAGTAAGCAAATAAAAAAAAATAATGAAATTATTCAAAGAAATATTAGTGCAACTTCATCAGATGAATCAAGAGCTTCCCTTTTATTAATATTAAAGCAAATATTTACTGTTTATAATGGACTACAATATTTATATAGCAACAATATTAACGTATTAAAATTTTTATGTTTAAAGAATTAATTGAAAGAAAAAAAAAAAAAAAAATAAAATAAAATGAAAAAAAAATAAAAATAAAAATAAAAATAAAAATATGTTTGTATGAAATCAGAAATATGAAAAAAGTTTATAACAAGATAAAAAGATAAATATAATTATATTTTAAAGATACATATATCAACATTTAATTATGGTTCTTTATATAATAAAATTTACATATATATATATATATACTTATTTACTTTCTTATTAATTTTTTTTTAAATGATAAAATTTGTATCATTATACAATAAATGCTAATTTTTTTAAATTTAATGTTTTATGTGTTTATATACATACTAAAAATTTTTTTTGTGTATTTAACTTTTTTGTATGTATACTTTTTGCATATTTATAAAATATTTGATCTTTCAAATCAAATATTTATTTTATTGAAATATAAATATTTAATTTAAAATTAAAACATATTATGTCTTTTAATAAGAATTTTTCTTTTTTTTCTTTACATTATTAAACTTTTATAATAAATTTACAAAAATTTTTAATTTTTTAATTAAACTAAAAAAATCTTAAATTTAAATTTATTCATGGATGTATAATAAAATTACAATTTCTAATAATCTATTTTTTTTTTTTTTTTTTTTTTATTAGATATAATATTTAAATTTTTTTATATTTTAAAAGAACGTACAAAAATATTATACAGATAATATTTATACTATTAATAATATTGTATTATAAAAAAAATATATATATATATATATATATATATATATATATATATATATATATATATATATATATATATTGTGTTTTAAATGTTTATTATAAAAAGGAAAAAAAAAAAATACATTTTTTTCTAATTCGTACATTTACTATGTACAATAATTTAAAATATATAGGTACATATGTACTTTATATATATTAGTAATTTAATTATTTTTTTTGAATATCATCTAAAAGTGAATAAAAGATAATTTTCTTTTTACCTTTTTCTTATATGTAAGATATTTTAAAGACATTTTTATGTGATTATTTTATTATATACATTTTTTATTTCAAGGAAATATGTATATCTATTAATTATATTTCATTTTATTAATATCTTCATTTGTTTATGTTAACAAATCTCAAGTAATCTTTCTTTGATGGTAAACTTATTTTCTTAACTTCTTTTGTAAATAATTTTGGAAAATCTGATTCCTTAACAGTTGGTAGAACACAACATTCATCTCCATTGTTCCAATTAGCGGGAGTTGCAACTTCACAATTACTAGTTAGTTGTAGTGATTTTAGTACTCTTAAAATTTCTTGAATGTTTCTACCTGTTGTTGCTGGATATAATATGGATGCCTTAACTTTCTTATCAGGAGAAATGAAAAAAACACATCTGCATGTTAATGGTAATCCTTTGATATCTTTTTCTTTTTCATCCATTATTTTTAATTTATGAGCTAATTCTCTTGATTCATCACAAATTATAGGAATTTTCCATTCATCTAAATTTCCATAATATTTAATATCATCTATCCATTTCTCATGGGATTCTTTTGAATTACAACTAAAACCAATTAGTTTGCAATTTAAACTTAAAAATTGATCATATAATTTTCCAAATTCAGCCATTTCAGTTGTACACACAGGTGTAAAATCATTTGGATGACTAAATAAGATTGACCAACTATTTTCTACATATTTATAAAAATCAAAAACTCCATCTAAATTTGAAGCTGTTGAAGTGAAATTAGGAAATGTATCCCCTAAATGATAAGCCATTTTAATATATATATATATCTATGTAACTTTTAATTTTGTTTTTAACTTCTTTTTTAACTGTACACTTATCTTTCTTAATTTGCAACTTTCTCTTAATTTAAAATATATTCTACAAACATTAATAACTTTAAATAAATGATTTATATAAAATTACAAAAAATTATGGGAAATAGATCATTTAAAAAATACATTAACTAAAAAAGGAAGAAAAATTGTAATTAATGAATATTTTTTTTTTTTTTTTTTTTTGATCTTTAAGTATTTTAAATAAATGTATTTTATAAATACAAATTAAAAATTTTATGGCAGCTTTTAATAAAAAATAAGAAAATAATTAAAAATAAATATTTTAATACTTTTTATTTTTAAGAAAATTTTTTAAAACAATAGTTTACATTAATATATCATGTTGTGAAAAGTTAAATTCTTCTATTTTTAATTTAAACAAAATAAAATAAAAAATTAATGTTTTACTAATATAAATCACGGTGTAATTTCATCAAAATTAAAAAATCATTATATTAAAAAAATTAGAATTTAATAATGTATCTTATACATTTTGCATTGAAAAATTAAACTATATAAATATTTTATTAAAGAAAAAATTTAGCTTATATATCATATATACATATATATATATATATATTAGTTTTAATATATTTTTCTAAAAAATAGGAAAAATCATTTATATACTTTTATATTTTGATATATAAATTAAAAAAGAAATAAAATATATTAAGAACATTAACAATTTATAGATTATACCTATCATTATATACCAAAATTAAGAAATATTTAAAAAAATATATTTTTTTTAATAATGTTATAATTTAGAATAATTTAATAACATTGATTATATATATAATAGTACTATTAGTTACCCTATACAAGATATATATTTAATATTTTCTTAAACTAATTTTTAACACAAATTATTTATTTGCATGTCTTATAGAAAAAAAACGAAAAATAAATAATAAAGAAATATAAATAAAATATTTAATTTGAACATGATGAATAACTAAAATTTATATAATTATATATGGAAGAAAAAAAAAAAAAAAAAATTGTTTTTTTAATAGAAAACATAATAAAAATAGTTCAAAAAATGTAGTTAAATAAGAAGGTTCATAATAGTTTTATAGAAATTTAGGAAAAAGAAAAGTTACTTTTTTTTTTAGAATTTATAAAATAACGAAATACTTATGTTCATATAAACATTTTTTCAATAAAAACATTATTTATTTTTTTTCTTACAAATATAAATCATTTTGAAATCTTTCTTTTTTCTTATTATTATCTTTTGTTGTTATTTTTAATAATAAATTAAGAAAATATTTTTTTTCTATGTAAACAAAAAAAAAAAAAAAAAGTATAATTATAATGTACTAGATATATTAATAATTCAATTTAGTATATTCAAGTTGATTATGTTTAAAATTGGTATTATGTTAATTCTTTTTTTTTTTTTTTTAAAATAAATATTGAAATACACGAATCATTTTTAATTAATATATATATTTTTTTTAATTATCTTAAGAAAAAAATTAAACTGTAACGTATTATGTAGACTAGGAATGTAAAAAAAAGTAGGATAATAAAATTTTATATATAAATGTTAAATATTAATAGATTTATTTAAAGTTTAAAAGTAATATTAATTCTTTTAATCTACAATTTATTACTTATATTTTTTTTTTTAGACACATTCTTATATTTTTAATTGGGATTTATAATTTAAATAGTATTAAAATTAATTTAATTAATACTTTTTTTATGAAAACTAAATATATAATTATATTACTAAAAGGAAGATTTATATTATAAAAAAAAAAAAAAATAGATTATGTAGATATATATTTGAATGTATCTTTATGCAGATATAAAAATCTAGAAGTATAATTTTTTAATTATAAATAAAAAAATAGTAAAATTTATATTTATATAAAGACCAATTATTTAAATAAATTAGAAGATGAAAATGATTTAAGAATGAAAGTAATATAAAAGTAATATTTAAAAAGTATCATCATAAATAAAATATAAAGAAAAACAAAAGTTTAATTTATTAATTTTATAAATAAATAAGATATTCTTCTTACATTATTATAAAATAATTTATAGACTAATATTTTAGTATTAGTCTTGTTTCATTAGTAAATGCTTTAGTAAAATATTTTTTTTTTTTTTGTAATATAAAAAGAACATTCTTCCATTGATATTTATTCTTAAACATTTTATCATTATACTTTTGTACAATTTTTATATTAGTGCGATAATAGTGCACTCGTTTTTTTATATTTTATATTTTATAAAAATAAGAAAAAAAAAAGTAATGAATTTTATAAAATTCCTACAGGTATTAAAAGAAAGGAAATAAAAGGTAAAAATTTTATAAAAAAAACTAATAAATTCATTTAAATTTAGAAAAAAAAAGTTCACTTTTTTCTTTCATTCTATCTTTATTTTTGAAAATTTATAATAAAAAAATTTTTTAATAGAAATATTGACTATATACCTAATAATGATTTGTTATCAATTATAAACTTTTTTATTAGACAAAAAGAAAAAAAAAAAAAAAAATTAAAAAATCTTAAAATATATATATTAATAAATATAGAAGTATTTAATTATTATTTTTGATTCAATATAAAAGACTACCTATTCTTTAAGTTGTATATTTAGAAATTAAGAATTTTTTAGTTTTTTCTTATATACATCACTTGAAGATTTAAAGTTAATATAATTATAAACTTTATTTTTCTTTTTTTTTTTTTTATTTAAAAGCTAATTTTTCACATTTAAAAAATTAAAAGTTTTTAATTAAAAATTATAGAAGAAAGTAACTTTGTTAAAAAATTTGAAAAATTCAATTTCCATAATACACATCGAGAATTTATATTAATATGAGTTTATTATATTTTTAACATATTAACTTAATATTTAAAAAATATACATAAATTTTTTATTTACTTTTTATTATTTACCTAACCTAGAAAAAATAGTAACAAAAAAAGAAAAATATAAATATTACATAAAACTTTATTAAACACAAAAATATAAAAAAAAATATTTTTGAAAGAAAGATAATTTTCTTTTAGATTATTAATTTAATATTTTAATATGTAATAATGTAAAAAAAAAAAAAAAAAAAATAAAGATAAAGATATATTAATATACTACTATTAAGTGCTCATTTCTTTCTTAAATAGTGTGAATATTATTTTTGATAACATTTTTGTTAATATAGTAATCATTTATAGTAATCAATTATAGGTCAGTTAAAAAATAAATGACACTTTTTTTTTTTTTTTTTTTCTTTAAATTATAAATCCTTTCTATCAGTATTAACATATACTTGGTTATCATAATGTTTTAGTTTTGCATCTTTTAATTATTAATATAAAAATATTTACTTCTATGAATTTATATTTTCTTCTTTTAAAAAAAAAAAAAAATAAAAAGGTATTGATTACAATTATATTATTTTGATAGAAATATATGCATGATAAAACGAATGCAAAAAATAAAAAAAAAAAAAAAAAAAATAATTTAATTTGTTCTAACAAGATTTTGTCTAATCTGATAAAAATAAATTAATAATATATATCTAATTTAGTTAAATTGTTTTTTTTTTTTTTTTTTTTTTTTATTATTATAATGCATCTAAACAAATGATTTAAGAAAAATATTTATATTTTTTTACAAGTAAATAAATATTATATGTGAATAATGATTCAAAAAATTTATCAGAAGAGAATTTTTTTTTTTTTTTTTTTTAAGGGCACTTTCTATTTACATTTTCCAAATATAAATTTTCTTTCATGATGTAATTTATTTTAGTTATCATAAATATATCTCATAATTAATTAACTTTTTTTGATTTTTGTAAATTATGCACAAATTTATTAGATAAAATTATGCGCACTTCAAACCATAAAGATGAAATGAAAATTTAAATATATTTGTAAAAAAATTATTTTATTTTATTTTTTTTTTTTTTTTTGGAAGATTGGAAGTAAATATTTACCATCATTATAATTTAAATATATAACTGTTTTTAAGATTTTGTGAATTTGTATATAATTTTTTTTTTTTTTTTTTTTTAATGTTTTTTTATTATTATTCTTTGTAACACTATAATATTTTTTTTGTTACTTTTTTTGGTATTTTTTTTTTTTTTTTTTTTTT
>NW_021628219.1:71995-75046 GCF_900005855.1 Plasmodium gallinaceum | reverse complement strand
TTTGAAAAATTTTGTATTATATTGATACTTTTATATAAAATATTAACATACTTAAAAAAAAAAAAGTATAAAGAGTAAAAATTTTTTTTTATATTGTATTAATTTTCCGATTATTTCTTAATTTATCCATATATTATATATATATATATATATATATATATATATATATATATATATATTTTTTTTTTGTTTTTTCTTTTCATTTTGGTTATTATTTACCAAAAATACGTATTATTTTTTATAGATTATAGATATTCTATAAAAGAAAAATTTTTTTTTTATATGCAATATCCATATATATATAAGATTTTTTATCTTAAAAATATTTTGCATTTATAAAGTAATAAATGTGTATTGTTTTCTTTTTTATTATCATTTCATATTTTATATTTCACATTTTTATTTTTAGTAGAAATTTTATGAGTTTTATATAAATATAAAATTATTTATATATTTATGTATTTTTTTTTTTTTTTTTTTTTTTTTTTTTTANTTTTTTTTTTTTTTTTTTTTTTCTATTTATAATGAATAGATATTTTTTTTAAATACTATTGATTTTCTTCTATAATAAGTTATAAATATATATATATATATATATATATATTTTAATTCATTATATTTATTTTTATAAATATATAAATATTTATATATTAGTACTAAATATAAATTTATATATATATAATGGAAACTTATATTTATTTCATTCATAATATTTTTTACAAAAAAAAAAAATAAATAAAAAAGAAAATTACAGTACTTTTTAAGTGTTATAATTATATATATATATATATATTTATATATATGTATTAAAAATTTAATTATTTAATTTTATCGTTAATATTATTATTCTCTTTTCATAATTAAATATGTGTCTTTATAGTAAAATTTTAACATAATAATTAGTTATAATAATTAAGAGAAAAATAAAAAGTTTAGTATATAAATAATTATATATATATGTCAATGAAATAATGTTAAATAAAAAATTACGGAAATATATAAAGTTAACAATTCTAAAAATAAATAAGATAGTAAGAGTTTATATTTATTACATATATTCCATAACAACTTTCTTTTATTTTATTTTTCCTTTGATATTTAAAAATGATAGAGTAACATTATAGATATTTTTATATGTTTTCATTTTATATATTTATGGGAATTTTAAATAATAAAAATTTTGTGGGTAGTTTTATATACATATATATATATATATATGATTATACCATCAATAATTAAATTTGAAAAAAAAAAAAATTTTTTTTTTTTTTTTTTTTTCTAAAATACATTCATTAATATGTATGAATTTATCTTATTTTTTCTTTTTTTTTATACTCTTTTTTATTTTTATATTTGAATTAATAATACTTTGGATAAATTAAAAATGAAATGAAAAAAAAATGTAATACTTTAAAATGGGAAAAAATGTATATAAAATAATGATTAATAAAATTTTGTTTTAATATATTCTTTAGAATTGTAGAACATATATGAATAAGTTATAATTTTATTTACACATATTACATAAATAAATATATTAATCTTTAAAATAGATAAATGTTAATAAACACATAGAAATGTAAATATAATATTTATCATAATTATTATTTTTTTTTTTTTTTTTTTTTTTTTTATTTCAGATTATATTTTATTCTTTTATATATATATGAAATACACAAATTTTAAAAAATTTGTTATACATTAATATATATATATACACATATTAATTTTAATTTTTATTATTTTTTTTTTTTTTTTTGAAAGATAAATTATATATATATATATATTATTATTATTTAAGAATATTCCTAGGATTTTTTTTTTTTTTATACATAATTTTTTTTTATGCATTTATAATTTTTATTTAAAGAGTATATAAAATTATAAGTGTTTAATTATTTAAAAAAATAAGTAATCATTTTTATTTAAAAATTTGTTTTTATGTTTATTTACATATGATATTTTTTTTTTTTTTTTGTAAATTATATCATATATATATATATATATATATATATAATGTGTATTTATTAATTAAATTAAATTATATTGGAGAATTTTTTTTTTTTTTATTTTTAATTTTTACTTTTTTTTCAGAAATATATACATATATAATTTTTTTTTTTTTTTTTTTTTTTTTTTTCAACTTTTAAAAGATATATTTGATTTAATATTTTAAGTGTAAATAATGGAAGATTTTGAAATGAACATTTTGATTGAAAATAAGCTAGAAGAAGAAAAGGCATTTTATAATTTTCCTTTTAAATATTTACATTTATTAATATGTGCATATAGAAATTATTATTTCAATATTTATTTGAAAAAAATATCAAAATTTAATAAAAATGAAGATTTTTCAGTTAATGAATTAAAAAATGGAATAGAAGAAGGACAAGCAGTTTTATCTTTGAATTCCTCAAGAAGTCAATATAATTACAAAAAAAAAAAAAAACAGAAAACTTATTGTACTTTAGAGAATACAAATAATAATATAAACATAAATGAAAAAAGAAAAAACGCATATCAGTTGTTATGTAATAATGTAAAAAATTATGAAAGTACAAAGAATACAAATTTCAACAATTCATTTTCAAAAAATCCTAGAAAGAGTAACAAAAATGAAAATTTTCTTTTTAATGAGTATGAAGATACTAATATAGATAATTATTCTGAACAGGAAATATTAAATATGATTTTTTATTTTATGTATAATTATATATTTAAAAAAAAAAAAAAAAATAAGAATTATGAAACAAAAAAAAAAAATGATTTGAACAACGAATTAGAAGAGAATGAAAGCATTTATATTGATAATAAAACCTGTTCTTATAAAAATGAATTAAATAATAATATTAAAAATAATGATAATAAAAAGAATGTAGAGAACACAGGGAATAATATTTTGAATCAATATGATATGGACAAAAATTTTTATATGAACATCAAAAATAAAAAGAACGAATTAACAAATGAAGAAACACATGTAGGTTTAATAGTGGAAGAAAAAGCAAAAGGTTTAAGAAGTGATACAGTAATTCATGAAGAAAAAAATGA
>NW_021628219.1:59495-66995 GCF_900005855.1 Plasmodium gallinaceum | reverse complement strand
TAAAATATAATAATAATATCAGTATTAATAATAATGAAAATAATAACAATAAAAATACTACTACTACTACTAACAATAATAATAATAATAATAATAAATATAATTTAATAAATAATTCAAGAAGTTCATTGCAACAGAATATATCATATTTAAATGAAATTAATAAAATAAATGACAGTACAAATAATTATAATGAAATAAATATAATAAATAATTCTAATATGTCATTAAATTATTCTATTGATAATATACATAATAATAAAAAAGAGTTCAATATTAAAATGAATAACAATGATAATAGTGGCAATAATAATAATGATAATAATATTAACATTAATAATAAAATAACTAATAATAGAAATCGTAATCATAATAATAGTATTAATGACGATTTGAACATTGATAGTAATCGTAATCAAAATCATAATAATAACAGTAATAATCATAGCAATAATAAAAATAATAATAGCATCCATAATAATAACAACAGTAATAATAATAGTAATGGTAATAAGAATAATAATAATATTAATAACATAAGTATTGATAGTAATCATAGTTATAATAATAATAGAAATAATATTAATAAATTATCTAAAGTAGCTAACGAATGGGGAAATTATAATGGACAGTTTGATGCATTTAATAAAAATAATTCCCCTTTAATTATGATGAATTGTAATGATAAAGAAAATTTTAGTTTTAAAAGGAAGAAAACAGAAGCATTAGTAGAAAACGACAATAATAATAACAATAATAAAAAGTTAAAAAAAAAAAAAATACAACACGAAGGAAAATCTTTTTGTATGACAAATGAACTAGTAATGAATAAAAAAGTAAAAAACAATATATGTGATAAATCATTAAAAAATTCTTTAAATAAAATAGATAATACACACACTAGTAAAAAGAATTCTGTTAAAAGTAAAAATCTTGAGGATAATAATAATAATATAGATGATTATAATAACAACATTTGTAATATGAATTATATATCTTGTAATAATAACAATAGCTATCAAGGTGATGTATATTTAGGAGAAAAAGTATCTAATACGTATATGAATAATATAATTATAGATAATAATAGTGATATAAAATCAAATATGAACTTAGATGCTAATAATTTTATTGGTAATAATAATAGTATTTTAAAAAAAGATTCAAAAATTTATAATAGCATTAAGGATGATAGAAATGATATTAATATTCATGGTATATCGACTATTAATATTTCTATGAAATGTGATAATAGAAATATAAAAAAAAATCTTTTAACACAAATGAATAATACTAAGTTTAGTTTAATTAATGATAATATTTTGAATAATAACATGAATAATGATCTAAATAAAAATATTTTTAATCCTAATAATCCTAATAATAATAATAATACAGATTATAAAAATGTAATGATAGTAAATGATGAAACAAAAATAATAAAAAATAAATTCGATTTACAAGAAAAAAAAAATTACTTTGATTTTAGTAATAATACTAACAATAAGAATTATGATCTAAGAGAAAATTATGATAAATTAGAAGAGAATCATGATAATGATAATGATAATGATAACAACTTCACTATGAAAAATAACTTAAAGTATATAAGGACCTCTAGAAAAAAAACCAGTAATCCAAAGTATCCCAATAAGGATATATATAATAAGTCATTAGAAAAAATAGAGGAAATAGAAAAAAGAAATAACAAAAATAAATTAAAAAGTATTTTATCATCAACATACACTGGAGATAATTCTTATCAAACAAATAAAACTAACATATTAAATTTTGTTGATGAGAAAAATGAGAAAAATGTTAGTAGTAAAGAAATTGTTAGTGAAACCAAAATTAGAAAGAAAAAAGGAAGAAAACCAAAAAATGCACTTTTACAAACAGATAAAAGTAATTCTAAAGAATCAAATATACAAAATAAATCATATGAGAACAAATTAAGTACAAATAAAGAAATAGATAAAACAAAAACATCCGATTCAAGAAGAAAATCTAAGTTAGGAAAAAAATCGTTAGATGCAAAATATGGTGTAGAAAAGGTTGAAACTGGTGCTTATAATGAGAATGGGGAAAAAGTTTCAGGAGTTTGGTAAGAATTTAAGAATATTATAAAAAAAGATAAGAAATTTTATAAATTCAAACTTCAACATATATATATATATGTATATATGTATGTATAATTTTTTTATTTTTTTGTTTTCTTTTAAGGTATGATACGAATAGAAGATTATGGAGAGTTATGTATATGGAAAATGATAAAAGAAAGACAAGAGGTTTTTCTCCTCGTATTTATGGTTTTAATGTAGCAAGAGAGTTAGCTGTTCAATTGAAATATGAAATGAATAAAAAAAATAAAAAATGATTAGACACTTTTTTTTCATTTTATTATATATATACTTATTTTTTTTTTTTTTTTTTTTCATTCACATTTTCTTATATTTTACATTTTTCATATTTTTTTGTTTTTTTTTTTTTTTTGTTTTTTTTTTGTTTAAAAATAAAATCATTAATTACATTTTCTCATTGTTCACAAAAAGAAATTATATATCCTTCATTTGTACTATTAAGATAAAATTTTTGAAAAGAATTTGTTACACTTCTCATCATTACTATTATTATTGTGTTATTTTATTATATAAATAAATATATATATATATATATTTCTTTTTTTTTTTTTTTTTTTTTTTTTTTTTTTTTTTTTTTTTATATAGAAAACTTTTTTTTTTAAATTATTTTTTTTTTTTTTTTTTTTTTGTTCTTGATTTGATTATTTTCATATATATATACATATATATATGTATTTTTTCCCATTTTTTTTTTGGTTTATTATTTTTAATGTACTTTTTTTAGTTAATTTCTTTTTAATAAAAACGTTGACATAAAAAGAAAAACAAAAATGGCTATAAATACTAAGATATATATTTCAAAAATAAAGATAAAATTAAAAATACATTAGTGTATTAAAAAAAAAAAAAAATAAAATAAAATAAAATAAAATAACATTTTGAATTATTCAAAAGAAATTTTTACTGAAATTACACTTATAAATGCTTATAACAGAAATTAGTTCAATAAATTGTTATTAAAAAAAAAAAAAAAAGAATGTATATATATGCAAATGATATTAATATAAAATAAATATTCTTCTATAATTTAAAAGTTAAACTTTTTACAAAATTATGACAAAAATTTTACATTTTTATTTATTTATGATTTTACAATTATTCCTTTTATGAGAATATGCGTTAATGTGTTCAAAAAAAAAAATTATATTTTTTTTTTTTGATATTTTTATATAATTAATCAAGTGATGATGTATTATTCTTTACTGCTTTCATTTTTACTTAAACTTTGTAAGTTTTGAATATATTCAAAAAAGTTGAAAGCAGATAAATCGTTTAAGAATTGTTGTGAATAATAATAATTGGATGCAAGTGCGGAAGCAAATAAAGACCTTATATAAACATGTGGAACTCTTTCAAATATTTGATCGAAAGTTACAACTTTCAGTAATATAGGTGGAATAATATCTTGTAAAACTTTTTTTATTAATTTGTAATCATTACATAATGTATTTGATTCTAATATATCCTTTTTTAATTCGCTAATTTTTTTTGATAGAATATTGGTAGCCTGACAAATAGAAGTTTTTGTTCTTCTAGTTTCACTCCATAATGATTCAAACTCTAATTCACAATAATGTCTAATTTTTTTTTGAATTTCTTTAACATATTCTTTATAAAAGGAAGAAATATTTTCATCTTCATCATCACTTAAAAGAACATCATCTTCATCTTGTACTCCTTGATTAATTTCATTATTCGTATTATCACTATTTATCATAGATCTATTGAACGATGGTAAGTGGTTTTTTTTTTGATTTTGGCTTATAAAAGTTAATTCACTTTCTTCTAATAATAACATATCACTCTCAGATGAACACATCAATTTAATATATTGATCATCATCCAAAACTAATCCAGCTAAAACTTCTAAACTACTTGATATAACACCTCCTTTGTTGGTTGAAGCATCTTTAAATAAAATAACATTTTTATTTTCTAAAATATTTCGAGCATCATCAGAAATAAAAACATTTGCCCCTTCTACTATATATTTATAAATACATTCACCATCTTTAATAATATTATTAACATTAAAAATATTAATAGAATGTGGCCTACCACCACATGGGTTAAATAAATCACATTTATTTAATGGGTTTAAAAAAAAGTTATTACGAAAATCTAAACCACTTTTAATAGTTTTACCAAATAACTCTACATTATGATCTTCAATTGATATTTTAAAACCATCTTTAGAAAAATATTTTTCATTATAAAGTATACATGAAGTATTTAATTTTTTTTTTTTATAGTTTCTTCGTTTAGCTAATCTTATTAATTCCTTTTTATTTAATCCATTTTTATCATATAAAACACCAGAACCATCAATAATAGATATAATTTTTGTTTTTGATTGTAAAATACTATTACTACCTAAATCTCCATCAGGTCCACCAACTATTGATCTATATATATCTTCTTCTTTTAAATTTAATTTTTCACATAGCATTCTAATATATGTTTCTATTCCTAATGTTGTCATACCATAAGCGTCATGTGGAACCCCCCCATTTTTTTTTAATTTTCCTGTTGAAAATGTTTTCCAATATTTGTATTTTCTCTTTTTTGCCATAATAGAAGCCCAATCCATCAATTGATCAGATCCAGTATTTTCATCTGGTCCTAAAAAGATAAGATCTTCATTTATATCTTCTAAAATTTTCTCTTTTTTATTTATTTCGATGTTATTATTTGAACAATGGTTACTATCATTTGTTTTTGAAATAATTTTTTCTTGGTTAATATCCTCTATTTTTTCATTGATATCATCTTTTGTTGTGTTACATTTTTTTATATCTTCATTTATTTTATTCATTTCATTAATTCTCATATTTTGTAAATCATTTATTTCACTCATTGCACCAAAAGAAATAGAAGATGGATTTTCATCTTCTTTGTTAATGAGCAAATCTAGTAGAGAATTAACATATGAATAAAAACATAAGTTTTTGATATATTTTGTATTCACCTTATTACAAACATCAGATTTTAGTAAAATTATTCCTTTGCTACCTCCCTCAGGGATATCTTTATTTTTAAAATTTTGTGTATATGCTAAATTATAAGCTTCATCAAATAAATTATCAAAATTATGCATATAAGAATTTATATTATTAGATATAACTATTCTTATTCCCCCTCTTGATATTTTACTAAATCTGATATGAAATCCAACAAAGTGTAATCCTAAAATCATGATAATAGAATATGGTTGTGTTTCGTAAATGGAATCTTTCAATAACTCACCATCAAAAGATATAGCAAAACTTATTTTATGAGTTAAAAAAAAGTTAGTTTTTACTGCATATTTTTCAAACATATAAAAATATTGTAAAATTTTTTTATGATGATTATCTTCAATTTCATCAATAATATCTTTACTATTTTTATAATTTTCATCTTTTGATTTATCATCCATTTTTTTGTTTTTATGAAATTTTCTTTCAAAATTTGCAAATAACAACTTTATAGTTTTAGCATTACTCTGAGCACACTTTAAAATTTCGTTCTTCGTATATTTTGAACTTTTTAATTTTTCCTTAATGATATAAAAATCATTTAAAATTGAAGTACTATTATCACCTTTTACGTGTAATGCATTTTCTACATTTTTATAACTAGCATAAGAATTAGTTGAAAAAAAAGTAATAAATTTTATAACAATATAAATGTATGCAGATTCTTCAGCTGTGAAAATTCTTTTTACAGATAATTGAATAAACTGAGGGTTATGAAAAAGACAAAGAGTTTTCAATGATTTTACAATTTTTTGAATTTTTTCTTTAATATCCAAATTTGTTTTTTCTTCTTCTGTATCTGTAATTACATTAACATTTAATATAATAATTAAGACTCCGTTCTTTAATGGTTCAACATATTTAGAATAAGAAAAACATCTATGCATATTTAAACAGTCTCCAACTAGAGAAAAAATAGATGGAATAACATTACTCCTTTTTACCGCTATATTTAAAGTAAAAGTTTTTTTTGAAGTTATATAATAATGTGTTTGTATATACTGCCCAGTTAAATCATACAATACTTCTTTATTTAGTTCGTAATATATTTGTTCACTTTTAGTACCTTTTATATAACTATAAAAATTTATATCCATTAATTTACTTAAATTTGTTTCATTTTCATTAATTAGACCATCATTATAAGTTGGTAACTCCAATATATATGTTCTTAATGGTTCTTGACTACTACGTTCTTTATCAAAAACTGAATGAACTGATCTAAAACTTTTTAATCTATAACAGTCTTTCGACATATCACTAAAATTAAAATATTTTTCTTCTATTTTCTTTTCCATTTTATAATTTAATCGTGTTTTATTATCATCTGCATATACTCTAGTAATTATATAAATTACATTATCATGTTTTTCTTCAAATATTGGAAAGTATTTATCACTTGAATATTCTTCATTAATTTTCGCAGTTATTATACACACAACCACTTTACTTATCATTTCAGAACTAGTTTCATCAAAATGACATTTATTAAAACCTAATTTATTAAAATAAAAATCAACACTAGAATTTATTAAATGATCTGAAAATAAATTGTAACTTTTCAATAATTCTTTTGTTTTTTCATATTTTTCTTTCCATATCACACTATTATTAGAAAACTGCTCGATATCAAAACATTCTCCACTATCAATAGGCAAACTTATTGTTCTTTTATTCAATATACTCATTTTAATTCTATTTATTTCTTTTTAAATTTTTATCTTTTACAAAAAAAAATATATTAAAAAATTCTTAAAATAATTATAAATATTTGGAATTTTTACAAATATTTATATAGTCAAAACTTTTTAAAAATTTTCAAAAAATATGAGTATTTAATATATTTTAAATTTATATAAAAATAAGTACATAAAAATAATGATAAAAAAAAAAAAAAAAAAAAAAAATTAATTCATAATAAACTTGAAAAATATTAAAAATAATTTTTTAATGTTCAATTCAAATTAATGTATATATTATCTTTTTATTTATTTTTTTATTTTATTTTATTTTATTTTATTTTATTTTTTTTTTTTGAAGATACGAGTATGGAGAATTTACAACCAAGATTAATTTAAATGAGGTAGAAAAAAAAAAAAAAAAAAAAAAATATATTTCATCTTTATTTTTTTTTTAAAAACAAAGATAATAGTTCTTTTTTTCTTCAAAAGTATTCTTTTAATATTTATTTTTAATTTTAAATTAGAGTTAATAATTTTTGGATTTTTATTAACTGGATAGCTAAAATAAACTTAACATATTTTTTATATCCCACTATTTTACTATTTTGATAATCCACATATTTTACTGCATGTAATTTTTTTTTTTTTTTTTTTTTTTTT
>NW_021628219.1:57134-58495 GCF_900005855.1 Plasmodium gallinaceum | reverse complement strand
ATTTTTTTTTTTTTTTTTTTTTTTTGAACAGATAAAGGGGGTGATCAAAAAAAGAAGAAAAAAAAAAAATTTTAGCATTAAAATATATTTTTTTTTTATTGCTTTTTTAAATTTTTCTTTTCTCTTTTCTCTTTTCTCTTTTCTCTTTTCTCTTTTCTCTTTTCTCTTTTCTCTTTTTTCTTTTCTCTTTTTTCTTTTCTCTTTTTTCTTTTCTCTTTTTTCTTTTCTCTTTTTTCTTTTCTCTTTTCTCTTTTTTCCATTTTCAATTTTCCTTTTTCCCTTTTTTTCCCTTCTCTTTTCCCATTTTTCCTTTTTCTTTTCCCTTTTTTCCCTGTCCTTTTCCCATTTTTACTTATTCTTTTTTTTTTCCTTTTTTTGTTTATTCTTTTTTTTTTCCTTTTTTTACTTTATTTTTTTTTTCATCTAATTAAAAAATGGGAATTTTTATCAATATATCATTATTTATTTGTATTCAAAATTATTAACAAATTCATATTTTTGATAAAAACAATTTGGAAAATTTATTTTATTTTTTTTTTTTTATAAGAAAAGTATACATAAAATCTTTCGTAATCTGTTATATATTATGTATAACGAATTTTTTTTATTGTAAATTTTAATTATCTAATTAAACACTTGACATACGTTATATATATATATATAAATATTTACACATTTAATTACTTTATTAATGATATATGTTATTTTTTATTAATTATAAATATAATTAAGTAAACGTTTTCAATAAAAAAGAAATGCTACGTTTTTAATAAAAAGAAAAAAAATCGTTATAGATTATTTTACAAAAATATAAATATAACGTGTAAAAAATAATCATACTGAAATATGTCTATTGATATATATGATTTTAATTTTCCTACAATTTTTATAAATAATTTTTAAAAATTTTAATTCAGAATATACAGATTATTGAATACAAAGAATATAATTTTAAACTTGCTAAAATATATTTTATCTTTTTTTTTTTTTTTTTTATTATTTTTATCTTTATGATTGTAAACAAAATAAAATAATATAAAAAGAAAAACTTGAATTCTACGATTTAATATCTTCATAACAATACAGATATATTAAATTGAAAATATAAAATATGAGAAATTGCACTTTTAAATAAGTAGAAAAATAAATAGTAAATGGAAAAAATTGTAGAAAATAAAAGTAAAACACAAATGAATAAAAATATATATACCAAACATTTGTTATTATTAACTTGTTACAATTATGAGAACTCAAAAATACAAGAAAACAAACTTACAATATATTTAAATAATAAAATAAAATAATGATAAATTTATAAATGATTATGTGAAGAAAAAAAAAAAAAAAAAAAAAAAAAAAAT
>NW_021628219.1:53705-56134 GCF_900005855.1 Plasmodium gallinaceum | reverse complement strand
AAGAAAAAAAAAAAAAAAAAAAAAAGAAGAATTAAAAAAACACAATATTTTTCATTTAAGTAAATAATAAATTATATTAAAAAATAAAAAATTACATAAACACAAAAAATTATTTAAATCAATTTTTTTTAATTACTATCTTTTTCTTTTTTTGATAAATTGGCAAATTTTTTATTTCATCAACTGAGTTAGAATAATTACAATTATTCAAATTTTTAATTAAATTATTTTGAGATAAATTAGATTTCATATCACTTAAGACATTATTTATTAAATTATTTTTTGTTAAATTGTATTTAATTATACTATAAGTAGCATGTTTACCAATTAAACTACTATTTAAATCAGCTTCATATTTATTTTTTATTTTATCTGAAGAATTTAATTTATAATTATTATATTTACTTAAAGAATCTTCATTTTCTAACTGTTTTTTAATATTATTATTATTATCATTAATATTATCATCATTTCCATTGTTATCCTTATTTTCATTATCATTATTATTAATTTTATTCTTATCATTATTGTTAATATCATTATTAATATTATTGTTATTAATAGCTGTAATAGTAGTAGAATTATCATTATTATCATTACTTACTTTATTAATATTATTGTTATTATCCTTATTTTCATTATCATTATTATTATACTTATTTTCATTATTATTATTTTCATTATCATTATTATTATCATTATTACTATTGTTATTATTATTATTATTATTATTTTCATTATGATTATTATTATCATTATTATTATTATTATTATTATTATTTTTATTATTATTATTTTTATTTTTGTTTCTATTTCTATTTCTACTTCTATTTTTATTATTATTTTTATTATCATTATTGCTATTATCATTAATATTAATTTTATTCTTATGATTAATAATGTTACTAATAATACTATTATTATTATTATTATTATTATTATTATTATGATTAATAATATTATTGTTATTATTACTAATAATATCAATATTATTATTTTTACTACTATTTATATTGCTATTATTATTATTTTGTGTTTTACTATCATTATAAAGAAAATTTTTTATAATATCATGATTGTTTTCATTCTTTTGATTGTTTTTATTTTTTATTCTTGTATCATATGTATTATCATTAATGGATAATTTCTCAAATAAATCAATTAATGTTTCTTTTAAATTTTTATTTTTATTAATTGTATTATATTCATTTTTATTTTTAAAACTTTTGAAATTTTCTTTTTGAAAAATATTTTTGTTTACATTTAACGATTCTAATATTTTTTCAAAATTATCAAAAGAATTAGTTTGATTTAAATTTATTTGATAAGAATAATTTGAATCACTAGAATTTCCATAAAGTTCATTTTGAACTTTTTTCTTTGTGTCTGTTGATAAAGAATAATTCAAATAATCAGATATTACTTTATAATCATCATTTATTCCTACATTTTCATAATTTTTATAATATGTATTTAACTTTTCTTTGTTTTTTTGAGATTCATCTAATTTCTCATTTAAAATTATATTTTTTTGTAAGTCTTTATAACTTTTATGAATTTTAAAATTATTATGTATTTCATTATTATAATGCTCGTTATCTTTTTCTTTTATTTCTTTATTAAAGTGAACACTTTTTAAATGAAAATTATCTTTATCAATGTATGAAGGCAAATATAATGGAAATGTATCATTTTTTTTTCCACTTGCATACATATTAAATGGTTTTATATTTGTTTCTTTTGAATCATTCATTTTTTCATTTTCTTCATCTTTATTTTTTATTTCGTTAAAAAAATCAGATGAATATTGATTCTTTATTTTATTAATATTATAATTTGTATTAATTGTATTTGATTTATTTAATATTTTTTCATCTCGTACAAAATTATTATTACGACTTAATTTTTTTTCATATTTTAATTGATTTTTCTCCATTATTTCTTTTTCTTGATCATTTATACGATTTACATTTTTATGCTTTTTTCTTAAATTATACTTTGAATCTAAATTATTTAAATTTGAAATGTCGTTATTACTCATAATTTCATTATTCATGTTAGATGAACAGGCATTTCTTTTATTCACTTTTTTTTCTTCATAATTATTATTTTTTTCTTTCATTAAAATATTTAGACATTTATCAATGTTTAGATTTTCCTCATTTTTGTTTTTATTTTTAATACTTAACAAAATAGATAGAATTTGATCCTTCTGTTTGTTAGATAAGTTTTGGAACATTAAATCCGTTTCTTTTTCTTTTAAAGAGTTATATGCTATTTCTTCTTTTATTTCTCCTTCATCCCTTTTTTTTTTTTTTTTTTCTTTGTGCTTTTTATTATAATGTTGGTCTTTTATTTCTTCTTGTATGGGTAATTTTTGTTCATTTTCTTTATGTGCTGATATATCTATTTCCTCTTTTATTTCAATA
>NW_021628219.1:48705-51205 GCF_900005855.1 Plasmodium gallinaceum | reverse complement strand
TATTATCGTAATAACAACTATGTATATTTTGACAGTTATAATTGTTATTGCTATAAATACAGCTATCTTTTTTTTTATTATTAATATTATCCTCCAACATATTACATATTTTTTTATTAAATTTATATATATCTATTAGTTCATTTTTTCTTTTTTTTTTTTTTTTTTTCTTGTTTTTTTTCTCTTCATAATAATTATGATAAATACCATGCATATACTGATGCTTATAGCAATACAAAATTTCGTGTCTACTAGTTTTATAAAAATTTGGCCATGATAAATAATTATAAGCACAACTTAAATGAATGAAATTATCACAATTATTTACACTACATTTTAGAGATGGAAAATTAAGCAAACAAACAGAACATTTTCTATGATATAAATGATTAAACAAAATGGTCAAATTAAAATATCTATTTCCATATATGTGATTAAATGTATAATTATTAAAATATAAACAATCTTTATGACATGTGTATTTTAAATATTTTCCATTTTTGTGTTTTAATCTTATTATACCAATAAAATATTTATTTATGGTTTGTGTTTGATTACAAAAAATACATCTAATATTATCAAACCATGTCTCATATTCATTTTTATTTAAACCAATAATTTCATCATCATAAATGTATATAAAGAATTTTGTATCAATATTTTTTATAACTATTTCTTTATAATTTTTTATATCTCTATTATAAAAACACTTTGTTAATTTATTCATGTAAATTACTTTATTCATTTTTTCAATTATCCTATATGCTTCTCTTTTTCCACTTAAGTATGAACCAACTAATGGATTACAATCATTATGATGTGTATGTTCTCCTGCAAATAATAACCTATTAACAGGAAATGATAAAATATCTTTATCAATTAATAAACTTTTTTTTTTTAAAAAAGAATTAACTCCTCTAGAGAAACTATTATTAACCCAATCATAAAAATATATTTTTTCTATTTTTATTTGTGGTATATTATTTTTTAAAAAATGAGCACAATCATTTATAACTTTCTTTTTTTTTATTCTACCAACTTTTTTACTATATTTTTTTTTTAAAAATAACGCAATAATGGGATGTGAACTGTAAAAAATTATATGACTATATTTATCTGTTGTTTCACTATTATGAGAAATATATTTCTTTTTATTATCTATTATATGTTCTTTTTTTAAACATTTTATTAAATCACTTTCTTTATTATATAAAATATTGTAATAAACACTTTTTTTTTTATTTATTTTTTCTTCCTTTATTCCTTTTACTTTCATAATGTCGTTATATGAATTTTTTACATAATTTAAATCTTCTGTTTTTTTTTTGAAAAAATCAATGTTACTACTATCATCAACTTTATTATTATTAATGCCATCCTCTTTATTTTTTATATGATAATGCTTGTTATTGAAATCTTTGAATAAAGTATTATTTATTTCATCAAAATTATTATTAAAATAAAAGGACGAACTTTTAATTGGATTTAATAAATTATCATCTTGATAATAAACTCTGTTAATATTTATTTCTCTTTCTTTTGTTTTATTAATGTTATCATAATTTGTTATTTTTTTATGGAAACTTTCTACATTTGAGTTATTAAGATGAATATTTTTTACCACTTTTTCTTCTTCGCTGTTGGTACTTTTATTTACTGAATTCAATATTTCATCAAAAGAATCACATTCAAACATGAACATATTTTTTTTCATTTTATTTTTTGCATTTGAATTATTAAAAAAAATGACAATGTTTTGATCATTATTAAAAACCTTTTCTTTTAATGTAATTATAATCTTATTATTTTTTGCAACTCCTAATCTTTTTATACTATTTATCTTCCAATCTGGTAGTTTCGGAATAAATTCAATTAATCCTATACTTGAATCAACTAAATCTTTTTTGCATCTTAATAATTTATTTTTTTTTTTTTTTTTTTGTTTCTCCTCATAACTGTTACTTAATATATTTGAATCATTTATATTCATCAAATTATTATTATCTATTTTTTTATTAGTTGATGTATATATATATTTTTTTTCTTCTTCTTCTTCATCAAAAAAAATTATATTATTTGATTTTTCAGTGTGTTCTTCATTATATTTAGATGCTTCTATTTTGTTATATATATATGTATTATTGTCATCACAGTTTATTTTATTAATATTATTATCAATATCATCATCATTATTTCTATATACTATATCATTTTCATTAAATATATCATGTTTATCTATATTCAATTTCATATTATTTTTATGAATATTATTTCCATCAATACAAGTTTTATGGTTATTTTTATTGTTATAATTACACTTTAAATTACTATTACTATTATTTTCATTCGTAGTAATATCTATATTATTAATTATATAATCACTGACGTTGCAGAAATCATTCATATTTTCTGATAAACTTTTACTATTATTATCTCTTATAATTAGTATATTACCGTTTTCATTATGAAGTAAATTTTTATTTTTGTCATTTATAACTTC
>NW_021628219.1:42697-48696 GCF_900005855.1 Plasmodium gallinaceum | reverse complement strand
TTTTTTTTTTTTTTTTTTGTTATTAAAAAATTTCATACTATCTTTTAAAACTCCAAGTGGAACTGTAATAATACAATAATCATACAATTTATTATCAATGTGATTTTTAAAGCTAAGTTTAATATTATCATTGTATGCATAAATTTTATTAACAATTTTATTTTTTTCTACTTTTATATTTTGTTTCAACTTTTTAATAATTTTAGTTAATTCAAATGTGCAACATATATTTTTAAATATATCTAAAAATTTTAAATTGTAAAAAACATATTGAATAGATAATGAATAAATATTTATACCATAATAAGATTCAATATATAATATATATAATTTTACATATATGTATTTCGGATTCTTCTCTTTTTTCATTTTTTCTATTTCAATATTTATCACTTCACCAAAAGAAGTATATAAAAATTTTTTTTTATTTTTTATATTGCTAAAATTTTTTGAGTTAAATGCATTTTCGTAATAATTTCTTATTTTTCTAATTATTTTAAAAAATTCACTTCTCATTTCATATTTATAAATTTTCTTATTATTGTAATATATATAATGTTTATATAAATGGCGATTTATATTACTATATATATTTTTTCTTAAACAAAAATTAATCAAAGGATTCTTCCTATTTACAAATAAATTTATTTCACCTAAATAAGTTTTTCTATAATTATTTGAATAAAAAAACTTCCCTCCTATTCTATTTCTAGCTTCATAAACTGTTACATCCACATTATGATTTTTTAAAATGTAAGCTGCTGATAAACCTGATAAACCAGCACCAATAATTACTACTTTAATTTTTTTATTTATATTTCTTACAGTATTAATATGATATATTATATCATTATAATTACACTTTTTATTTTTGTTTGATTTTTTTAATAATAATATATTTTCTTCTTTGTATACAAAAATATTGTCATTTCTTCTTTCCGATATATCAATTTTTTTATCATAAAACCATCTCTTTTTTATATTGTTCAAATTAGGGTTATCAGAGAAAGTGTCATAACTAGAAGAACAATTAAGATAATCATCTATCTCATTTTTTTTATTATTTTTTCTTATAAAATCATTATCATAATCTTCTTCATTATTATTTTCTTCTTTTCCAGTTTTTTTAATTTCTTCTTTTTCTTCATTGTCACTATTTGCAAAATTAAAATCATTTAAATTATTCGGATAAAAGCAATTTAACTCATCATCAAATAAATTAAATATTAATGAATCGTTATCACTAGAACTTGAATAACAATTAGAAATATTCATATCATGATAATTATATTTAGATGTTTCACTATTTACACTCGTATATAAACTACTATTTGATTTATAATATCCACTTTTTACATTTTTTTTAGTATAATTTTTACTATTTTTATTTTCATTATTTTTATTTATATTACTAATATCAACATTATGATCTTCATCATTATTGCCATTATTATTATTAACGCTATTATAACTATTAACATTATTATTAATAACATTATTATTATTTCTACGATTACTTATAATATAATTATTATCAGAAATATTGTTATTATTTTTGTAATTATTATTGTTATTATTATTGTTATTATTATTATTGTTATTATTAATGTTATTATTATTGTTGTTGTTATTATCATCATCTTCATCATCATCATTATCATTATCATCATCACTATCATCATTATTATTATTATTATTATCATCATTATTATTATTATTATCATTATCATCACCATCATTATTATTATTATTATTATTATTATTATTATTATTATTATTATTATTATTATTATTATTATTATTATTATTACTATTATTATTATTACTATTATTACTATTATAATTATTATTATTATTATAATTATTATTATTATTACTATTATTACTATTATAATTATTATTATTATAATTATTATTATTAAAATTATTATTACTACTACTACTATCAATATTATTATTATTGTTATTATTCTGATAATTATTACTTTCATTATTTATATAACCATACAAATGTTTTCTCATAAGTATATTAAAAAATTTCATAGTTATTAAGTTGGTTTTTACATTTTCAAATTTAATAAAATTAATTAAACTCTTTGTATTGTAATTTAATTGAGAATTAGTATTATTACACATATAACTTAAAATATATTCTATTTCATTATTATTTTTTATATTAAAATTATATTTTTCTATAACATTTTCTTTTTTATCAAAAATTATATTTTCATTAATAACAATATTTTTTTTTCCATTTATGTTTGCATTATTCTTTTTTGCATAATTTTTATTAAATATTAAAAATGTATGTTTTTTTAAATTATTTAGTTTAAATTTTTTATCAACATCCTTATTTATGCTCCTTTGTAAAAGAGAATTTTTAATAGTATGATATTCTTTTTTATTATGAGAAAAATTCTTTTCATTTTTGTTATTTTGAATTATTTTATCAGAACTTTTCTTAAAATACCTTTTTTTTTTTTTTAATTTTTTTGAAATGATCTTATTTAAAGTATCCATTAAATATATTTTTTTAAATATATTATTATTCTTTTTGTTAATTATAAATTTATTTTTTTTTTTAAGAGAATTTCTTTTTTTTAAACTATAATTTTTATAATTATTTATTTTAAACATTTTTTCTAATAGGTCCATTATATTTCTATTCCTTCTTTCATTCTTATAATGATTAATTGTAATATCATTAATTCTATTCGTAAAAACATTTTTATTAAAATCATATAGAATATCTACAACCATTTTGTCATTCATATCATAAAAATTGTTATCTTCGTTTTTATTAATCCTATTTAAATGTAAAGAATTGTTACTATGATATATTAAATAACTCAACATTTTTTTTATTTTATTTATTTATATTTTTTTAACAAAAATATTTTCAAATTTTTTTTTTTTCTTTTTTTTTTTTTTTTTTTTTTTTTTTTTTATTTAAAAATAAAATATATCATATTTTATAAACACAATTATACCTTAATATATTTTTTCATTATTCACTAATTAAAAAAAAAAAAAATAAAAATCTTTCTATTTTTTACTACTTTAATTATAAAAATTCATTTTAGTGCCACATATAATTATATAATTATGTTATTTCTCATTTTTATTCATTTTATATATATATTCATTATGACATTTTAATTCACATCTATTTCATTTTCTTGATATATATATATATATTTTTTATTTTTCACTTTTTTTATTCTAAAAAATTTATAGTATATTTATGTATTTTTCAATTTTAGATTTAATTATATTTAAAATATTACTCAGATAATATCATAAAAAAATATTTTCTATATATATAATATTATTATATTAAAATAATAAATATACAAAAATATGTACTACTTTCTATATTTTTTTTTTTTTTTTTTTATTCTTAAATTTTATCACATTTCAATATGTTTATATATACATATATATAAACATATTTAAATTTTTAATTATGATTAATAAAAATAAATTCGTATTTTAACTAATTAAATTAACAAATTAAAAAAAAAAAAATATATATATATATATATATATAAATATATATAATAAATTTAATTAGATTTTAGAAAAAGTTTAATATAGTTACACTTATAAAATAATACGTAAAAAAAAATATTTACATATGTAGATTTTAGAACACTCTAAAATATAAACATATATATATATATTATAATTATTAATATAAATGAGAATAAAAAAAAATTATTGTCTAAATAAATATAAATTATTAAAAATGTATAAATAGTATAAAATTAGTGAATATTATTAATATACAAATTAATAAAGAAAAAAAAAAAAAAAAAAAAATTAATATATTTCCTTATATATTTTTTTTTTTTTTTTTTTGTTTTCTTTTTTTCTATTATTTTTCTTTTTCTTTTCTTTAGAAATATTAATACAGAATTAATAGATTAGTAGCAAATTTTTAGATAAGAAATCAAACACAAAAAATAAAATGAATAAAGTTTTTATTTAAAATATAAAAAAACATTTATTATCTTAAATATATGTATTTAAATACTTTCATTATATTTAATTTTTTTCTTAAAAAAATTATTAATTAAAAAAAAAAAAAAAAAAAAAAAGGAAAAATAATTCGTTTATTTTATTTTTTTTTTTTTTAAACTCTAATAGTTTATCTATTAGTTAAAATATTTAATAAAATGTTATATTTTACTTTTCTTTTAATCTATATAATATTTAACATCTATGTATTTACATAACTAATTTTTTGCTATGTTTTATAATTATTATATATATATATATATATATATATATACATATGTAAAAAAGAAAAAAAAATAAAATAAAAATAAAAAACTTTTAAGTGATTCTATTAATATGCATGCCATGTCAGTCATATATATTTAATATGAATATATAGATATTATATAAATAATAAATTTTTACATAAAAAAAAAAAGAAAAATTAATATACAGATAAAATTATTAATATATGTAAGCTAACATATATTATGACTAAAATATTAAAATAATTTAGTAAAAATATATAAATTGGGAAAGATGAATTATTTTTAAAGCCTTATTTAATGGTAATAATTTTTAAATTAGAAAGGTATATGATAAAAAGAAAAATATATCAAAAAAGAAAAAATGTATATAAATATATATATATATATATATATAAATGAAATAAAAGCAATTCTATATATTTAAGTTTAAATTATTTTTGCAAATTAATCAAAAAAAAAAAAAAAAAAAAAAAAAAAAGCTTCTGTATGTAAATGTATAAAGATAATAAACAAATTCATCATTAAAAATTTATAAAAAAAAAAATTAGAAAATCACTTCTGAATGCATTATTTAAATATATATGAAAATTGTTGGTCACATAAAACAAATATGTTACCCTGTGAATATTTCTAAAAATAAAAATTAGGTAAAATTTAAAATAAAAAAAATATATGATAATAAAATAAAAAGTAGCCACATAGATTAAAAAGAATAAAATACAAAAAATAGATGTACGTATTAATAAAAAAAAAAAAAAAAAAAGGAAATAAGTACAATATATAAGAATTATAGGTTAAAATTAAAAAAAAAAAAAAAAAAATAGCTAATATTTAATATGCAAAAAAAAGAGATTTTTTTTTTTTTATTGTTTGAACATGAGTTTTTTTTTTTTTTTTAAGTAACGATATTAGAATATTTTATATTTTTGAAAATGATTCAATTTTATACACACGCACACTAAAAATAAAAATATGTAAAATATCTTTTTTTTTATATAAAAATGATAAGTTTTTTTTTATAAAATTAAAAATTAAAAATGAGTTTTCTAATTTTTTTATTTAAATATAATATTATATAAAATAAAAAAAAATTTATTAAATTATATAAAAATACACAACTGACATTAAAAAAAAATATGGGAAAAAAAAAAAAAAATTCAAAAAAATAAGAATGTATAACTGCATGTGTTTGTAATTAAAATAATTATATATATATATATATAACGTTTCTAACATATTAAATAAAGAATATTTTAAATATTTTTATATGGTAAAATTTTAGATACTATATAAAAAAGTTCCAAGTAATTTTTTTATTTTAATATGAAAAAAAAAAAAAAATAAAATATAAATATGTATTGTAGTAAGCCTAAATATATTTACATAATATCTTGTAATCTTTTTAGAAAATTCCTATCAGAAATAACACACTAAAATATATATATAATAAATAAAAGAAAAAAAAAAAAAATATATATATATATATATATTAAATCCATTTAAATTAATATAGAATAAATTAATTAGATTAAATAAAAAACTAAAATAAGAGAAGGAATATAAATTAAATAGTTGTTATTAATTAAAATGAAGGAATATATATTAAGTAAAAATAATATAAATGTAGTAAAATAGACTATATTGAAAATAATGAGAAGTTTACGAAAATAAAATAGTGTATATAATTAAAAGTAGAAAAAAAAAAAAAAAAAAAAAAAAAAAATTTTTATA
>NW_021628219.1:28034-40534 GCF_900005855.1 Plasmodium gallinaceum | reverse complement strand
AGATTATTTAAAAGAATATATTGAAAATGATGATGATAATAAATATGAGGAAAATATAAATTATATAAAACAAAATGAAAATTATGCAGAACTATGGATAGGTAGTCATAAAAAAGGGCCCAATTTAGTAGTTTATAATAACACTCTTATAAAAGTAGAAGATTTTTTAAAATTTTACGAAGAAAAGAAAAATAAAAAGAATACAATTTTAAAAAATATTCTTAGGAAAATACAAAATACAAAAAAGAAATATTTAAAGAGAAATTATACAACGAAATCAGAAGACACTAACAATTTAAAAAAAAGTAATGAAGAAAACGGAAATTCAAATATCGAAAATTCTATATCAAATAGAAATTCATTAAAAGAAGAAAATGATGTAGTAAATGACGATATACAAAATAATAGTTTTTTTCCATATCTTTTTAAAATTTTGTCAATATCAAAACCATTAAGCATTCAAATTCATCCAAATGAAAAACAATCCTTATATTTAAATAGCATTAATCCTCTCTTATATAAAGATAAAATATTTAAAACAGAAATGTGTGTGTGTATAAATTCTATGAGTTTATTATGTGGTTTTATGAATATTTTCAAAATAGCATTTTTAATAAGAAATATATATGAGCTAAATGAATTCTTTTTAAACGATAATAAAAAAAATAAAAACATAGATAAAAATAATTCAAAGTCCAGTGGACAGGATGAAGAATTAAATTATACAAGAGATATAAAAAAAGAAAATAATGAACAAGAAGATATAAATAATAAATTACAAAATAATGAAAAAGAAAACGATATTTTTTTTTTATTTGAATTATTTAATCCAAAAGAAAATAAACATATTGAAGAAATTTTAACTATGCTATCTCGCATTTACATATATATAATTAATTACACGTTAAGAACTAGTAGTGACTTAAATTATAATATTGTGTCAATTATTGATAATTATGCTGAATGTATTCAAAAATATGTATTTGAAAAAAAATTTTTTTACTCCTTTTATAAAAATGAAAATTTTCTAGAAGAAAAACTTAATTTAAGTAATTTAATAAAGGAAGAAAAAGAAAAATTACAAAAAAATTTAAAAAGAAAAAAAGATTATGTCAATTTAAGTGAATTTGATATATCAGGAAAAAATGAAATGAATAAAATGGAAAGCGATGAGAATGAAGGAAATTTAATGAAATTAAGCAAATTAAATATTATAAAAGAAGATGAAAAGGAGAATAAAGTTGATAAAAATAAAATTAATATCAATACAAATGAGCATAATTCAAATAATTTTGATAAAATAGAAGAAAATGAATGTTTTTTTGTTGAAAGAAAAAAAATAAAAGCTTTTTATGAGCACATATATAAATTTCTTATTCATAAAATTCTTTTAGAAGATAGTAATGTATTAAATAATTGTATAAATTCAATAATAGATAAAAATGAAGTATATATTTCTTTTATGAATAGTGGAGAAAATTTAAAAAGAAAGACTGAAAAGTTGTACAAAGATGCATGTTTAAAAAAAAATTATGAAGTTTTATGTAAGGAAACTGAGGTTATTATTATGCATAGTATATTTGATATTCTTAAAAATGTTTCTAAACACTATATGAATGATGGAGGTAGAATTTTTATTTTTATATTACAATTAATAAATTTAAATGATGGAGATGTTGTTTATATAAAACCAGGAATAATTCATTCATACATATCAGGTCACTGTTTGGAATGTATGACTAATTCTGACTTAGTTATTAGAGGTGGATTAACAAATAAAGAAATTGATAAACTAAATTTTATTAAATATGTAAATTATAAAAATAATTATCCTGTAATTTTAGAAAAAGAATTTATAAATTATAATATTGTATCATATAGTTATCACAACATGAAACATTTCAAAATATTATTAATTACAATTAATCCAGGAGAAAAAATTAATTATTTGTTTTCAGAAAAAAGTTTTACTTCATGTATTATTATGTCAACCAATAAAAAAGTTAAAATAACAGGAAACAAAAATGATAAAAAAAAAATAATTATTAATAATGTTAGAAATGGTATGGTATTATTTATAGCACCAAAAGTAAAAGTTAGCATATCAAATTTTTATTCAAATGTTGATGATGGAAATAAAGAATTTGTAATGTATTGTGCAACATCTTAAAACAAAATTTTTTTTTTATTTTTATTGGTTGTTTTAAAATCTTAAATGTAAAACTTTTTTTTTTTTTTTGTATGTGTATTGTTTTTATATGTATCTTGATATATTTATATTTTCTTTATGTTTTATGGAAATTTACTTATTTATTTTGCTATTTTATTTATAATTCATTTTAGTTTTCTAATAATTTTATTTTATATATTAGTTGATACATTTTTTTTTTTATTATTCTTTTTTGTTCATCTATGAATGATAAAACTACATTTTTTTTTTTTTTTTAGTTTTTCCTTTGATATTTTTTCATATGTATTAACTTTTACTTTTTTACTCCTTTTTCTAATTTCTGAAGTATTAAAAAAAAAAAAAATAAAATAAGGAAAAGTAATTAAGCTTTTTAAGATTATGAAGAATTTCATTTTTGTAAATATAAGTAATTGATTTTATGTTCATTTTATAAAGTATTTTATTTATTTATTTATTTTTTTATTAATATATATATATATAAATAAAAATTTTTAAGTATAAACGTTAATATTTAAAAAAAAAAAGAATTAAAAAAAGAATATAAATAAAAATTTGTAGCAAATATATATATAAACAAAAAAAAAAAAAATTCAAATAAGAATTTTGTCATATTAATGATTTACAACTTAATTTTCTTCATCTGCTTTCTTTTTATATTCATTATTATAGTTCATTAAGAATAACAAATTCAATGCTTTAATATGATTATCTGATTTCCAATTAATAACGTCTTTCATATATAAAAGCATTTTTTTCATTAGCTTTCTTCTATAAAATTGAAATAATAAAATAAAGCAATAAAAAGAATAAGTAAGAAGAAAATAAGTAAAATATAAATATTAATTTTATAATTAAAAAATGAAAGTAAAATATTTTATATATACAAATTTTTAGAAATAGAAATATTTTCAAAGTATATAATAGTATAATTATATATAGTTATATATATATATATATATATATATATATATATATATATATATATATATATATATATATATATATAGTTATATATATGTGTGTATATATATATAGTTATATTTTTACTTTATGCTTATATCTTTTTGTCCAAACCAAGGAATGGTTTTGTTAATATTTGATTTTGAATAAACATAGTTATCAAAACTTTCATTTGAAAAGTTAAAATGAAATTTCTGATTTATAAATTTATTTCTTATTTGTTGTTTAAATGGTTTAATTAAATCATTTTCAACTAAATGTTTATTCAAACATAGATGCAAAATAAATTGAATAATATAAATACCACAATCATAACTGTTATTCTGCTTGGGAATAATATTTGGATAAATAAATTTAAAAAATATTTTTTGAATATCATTTTTTTTGTTTTTCATTTCTTTTTTATTTATTGACATTTGATCTAATATAAATAAATGCTCTACATATTTTTTTAATTTTTGTAAAATTTTATTTCCTTTTACGGAAGGTAATAAAGAATCTAGATATATCATGTATGCTATTTTAATATTTTTATTTTTTTTTTCGATTTTTAATTTTTTGGTTTCATTTATAAATTCTTTATGATTAAATTGATTTATGTGGTTTTTTTTTAAAAATTTATTTTCAGAGGATAATATACTTGATTCACCTATATCACTTAGACTTTTTTGAAATTTATTATAATAATATTTCTTATTTTCATTTAATAAACTTATATAGTTTTTTAATATGCTGTATTCGTTTTTTTTTAAAGGACTTTTTTTTAAAAAAAATGACTCCGATGATCTGTTTCTAAATTTATTATATGAATTATCAATTTTTCCTTTATAATTAGAATTATCTCTTACAAAAATGTTCATATTGTTTTCTGATTGTTCATTTTTTTTACAAATATCTTTCATATAATAATTATTTTGTTCGTTAATTTCGTTAACACTTTTATTGTATTTATAATTTTCTATATTATTTTCTATTTTTATATCAATATTATCTTGAGCATTATTAAATGGAAAATAAAGCAAAACTAATGACCAATGAGTGTTTTTTATATTAATTGGAATAAATACGTATCTATATTCGTATATTTTTTTTTTCAATTTTTTAATCCATCTATTTGTGTTTATATATGCTTTAAAAATATCATCATACAATTCTATTTTTTTGTAAAAAAAAGTATTAAATATATATATATCATTTTTATCCTTATCAAATTTTAGAATAAATGAATAAATATAATTATTAAAAAAATCAATAATAGAATCATCAATATATTTAGATTTATTTAAACGAAATATATTAAAGTTGTCTATTTTATAATTATTTAATTTCCATACATTTTTTTTTTCTAATGTTTTTTTATTTATATAATATTTCAATATCTCTGTATCTATTATTTTCTCTTTTTGCATAAATTGTAATTTTGCTTTTTCAATTTTAGAAAAATTCAAAAAAGTTGTAATATAAAATTTTAATTTATCTGTGTACCTAAAATGTCTATAATTACAATAAATTATTTTTATAATATCATAAAATGTATTTACTTTATATTTTAAAAAAAAACAACTTAAAAATTCGTTAGATTCATTCATTTTTTTACTTTCATTGTTATTATTTCTTAATTCCATTGTATTATTTTTTTGAATTAAACTCATTTTACATATTTCATTTTTATTACTATTACTATTATCTTCAATATTAATATTATTGTTGTTATCATTTATATCATTTTGTTTGTTATCCTTATTAATATATTCATCAATAGTCTTATTATTATTATCATTATCATTATTATTATCATTATTATTATCATTATTATTATCATTATTAATATCTTTGTAATTACTATTATTATTATTATTACTACTACTACTATCTATATTATTATTAATGTTATTATTACTACTACTACTATCTATATTATTATTAATGTTATTATTACTACTACTACTATCAATATTATTATTATTATTACTACTACTACTACTATCAATATTATTATTATTATTACTACTACTACTCCTATCAATATTATTATTATTATTACTACTACTACTCCTATCAATATCATTATTGTTATTATTATCATTATTAATGTTATTAATATCATTATTAATGTTATTAATATAATTATTATTATTATTATTATTATTATTATTATTATCATCAATATCATTATTGATATTATTATTATCATCATTATCATTATTGATATTATTATTATCATCATTATCATTATTGATAATATTATTACCATTATCAATATTATTATTATTGCTATTATTACTATTATTATAGCTGTAATTATTTATAATATCATTATTATTATCATTTATTTTATTATTATTATTATTACATATTTTAAAACTATTATCATTATTCGGATTATCTTTAAAGTAATAATTTCCCCATTCTTCATAACTTGCCTTTATGTAATTCTGATTTATGCACTTATTCTTTATTTCTACTTCATCATTCACATAAAAAAAATTTTCACAGTCATTTTTTATTACAGAATCATAAACAAAATTCTCTAAAACATTTATTTGATTGTTATCTTTTATATTTTTGTTATTAGTATTATTTTCTTCACTATATATTATTTCTCTTTTGCTAATTTTATTTTTAATATCAATAATATCACATTCATCATTTTTTTTTTTTTCAACCATAATTTTTTTATCATTAATTTGAATATCAAAATAATTTTCAACCTTATTAATTTTTCTTTTTTTTGTATTATTTATCTCTAAATTATCATTTTCATGAATGTCAATTTTAGAATATTTATTCACTAATTTTTCTGTTGATATGTTACAATCTGTTAATACATGAATGTTTTGTTCTTTTTCATTATATATTTCTATTTCATCTTTAAGTATGCCTTTGTCATCAACTGTTTCGTTATTTATATCTATATTATCCTTATATAAATTTTCTTTTTCATTTTTAAAAATATAATTTTTCTTTATTTTTTCATATTCATAACTTTTTTTTTCATTTTCAGACTCATAATTTTTTTTTATTTTTTCTAGTTCATAATATTTCTCTTCATTTTCTAAACTATATTCACCTTTTCTACTTTTTCCCCTTTCTTCTTTAATAGTTTTCTTTTCTTCAATTTCTTGTTCTTTTTTTTCATATTTTTTTTTTGTTCTATCTACTATTTCTTCATCTAACTGAAAGTTAAAAATTAAATGATGATCATCAATTTCTTTTTTATTTTTTAGTTTACTTTCGTTGTGGTAGTATTTATGTATTTTATTTAAATATTTTAAAACACAGTCACTTTTATTATCATCAATAATTGATTTATTAGTATTATTTTGATTTTTTTTATCTTTTAAAATTTCATTATTCTTTATAACATTTTTCTCATTTTCTTCCTTTCTTATATTTTTTTTTCTATTTTTTAGAAAAACATTGTCGATATTATTGCAATTCAAATTGGAGTTTTTTAATTTTTCAATATTTGACTTTTTACATATGACATATTTTTGTATCATAATTTCTTCTTCTTTTTTTAAATTTAAGTTTAATAAAATCCATTTTACTTTTAAGTTATTTCTTGTAAATATATTAAAACTTTTTTTTTTATTTCCTTTTATATCTGATTCACAATCTCTTGTTATAACTTCCGAATCACTAAAGAAAAGATCATTACTACATATACTAATATCACTTTCATAATTTTCTAAAAAACAACGTGGTAAATCATCATTTTTTATTTTACGTATGATTGATCCATATTTATTTTTTTTTTTTTCTTTTGAGCATTCTTTTTCTATAATTTCATATTTTTCATCATTCAAAAATCCTTTTATTTGTTTCAAAAAGTTTTCATCTTTACCTACATAATAGTATTAATAAAAAAAAATAAATAAATAAAATAAAAAAAAATAAAAAAAAATAAAAAAAAAAATAAAAAAAAAATAACAATATACATTAAAAATTATGTATATTTACTTTGATCTATATGGGCAAATTGATTCATGAAAATATTTGCAGGTTCATGAAAATGAAGAAATAGAATTTTTATTTCATCATCATATTTAGAACTAATTTTTTTATTTTCTTCATTTTTAATATTATTATTTTTGATCATAATATCATCTTGTAAGTTGGATAAAGTATTTTCCTTCATACTAATTTTTGAATAAAAATAATTTTCTTCATTAAAAGATTGTTGTGAATTTAAATCATTACTTTGATTAAAATTATCTTTATTTATATAATCTATGTGATATTTATCTTTTTTATCTTTTCTTCCCTTTTCTTGATTTTTATTTATTTTTTGTTCTAAAATAGTTTTCAAACAATTTAGAGTTTTATCATCTGGGTTACTCAGTTTCGTATATTCAACAGTTGATAAATCATAACTGCAATTTATACTATCAAATAATTTTGTTACAAAAATTTTTTTTGATATATTTGAAGAATTTTCAATTTTCACTTCTTGTTCTTTTAATTTATTATTTATAGGAATATCTTTGTAAGAAGGTGAAAATTTATTAATAAAATTATTATCTTCATTATTAACTGAGTTATTATTACTATTTTCAATTTTTACTAGATATTTTTTATTTGTTTCTATAAAATTATTTATTTTATCATTATTTACATTCCTCTTTAAATGCTCATCTATATCATCTTTTTTTTTTGTATATTTACATTGTACTTCATATATATATATTTCATTATTTTTTTTATTTAAACATAAATATAATTTTGTTTTTTTCTTTTTATAAAAATGATAGAGATATTTATTTTGACCTGAATTATTTTTATTTGTACTGGGATAAAATGAGATAATTTTGGAATTACCGCAAATATATGAAATTAATTCAACGATTATAAAATTATTATTATTTTCATCAAGTTTTTCATTGTTATCATCTGATGATAATATTTCACATAAATTGTTTGTAAATGTATCTTGATTTTTTTTTTCTTTTTCAATATAATTGCAATTATTTTTATTTTTTATATCATTCTTAAACCTACATTCTTTGTTTATATTTTTCATATTTTCCTCATATAATTTTTAATAATATAATATTAATATATGATTAAAATTTAATATTCCTTTTTTTTTTTTTTTTTTTTTTTCTATTTTACCAACATATTTATGTTTTAAGAGAAAAAAAAAAAAAAAAAAAATTTTTTTTTTTATTGAATAAAACGGTTCTGAATTATTCTAACCCCTTTGGATATAAATAAATGATCCTTTTAAAATTAAAAAAAAAAAAAATGGAAATATAAAACAAATGTAAATATGTGTAAAAATATATAATTACATAAATTCATACGAGTTTTATATTATGAAAACTTATTTTCCTTATTTATTAGAATAAAAATTTGCTTCATATTTTTGTAAGAGTGTTTTTTAAAAAATCAATATCAATATTTTTTTTACTTTATTATGTTAAATTCTATTTAAGTACATTATATTTTTTATATATTTTAATATATATAATTTTCCTATACCTTATATTAATATATTACATTTCTATTATATTTTATATATTATTTTGTTTTAATATTATTTAATGTTTTAATTATTCTTTTTTTTTTTTTTTTTAATTGTATTCTCAAAAAAAATATGAATATACATTTATTTACATATGCTTGTGAATCTATATATTTATTGACATTATATATGTATATCTATATATCTATATATATCTATATATATTAAAATCTATGAAAAAAATAAATATATATATATATATATCTTATATATATTTTAATATATATTTCTTTACCTGATTGGAAAAATTCTTAGAAGTGAAAGACAAAAAATTTGTTCAAATTTAGTTTGCATATGTTAAAAATTAAGAATTTTTTCTTATTTTTTTTTAATAAAGTACTGCTAATTTATCTAAAAGAATTTAAAATTCTTTTAAATTTAAACTATGATTCATTTCAATGATAAATTCTATTAATGATAATTTTTTTTTATTTTTTATTATATTATGAAAGAAGTTTTTTTTAATATTTACTAGACAAAGATTCATAAAAAAAAAAAAAAAAAAAAATTATTAACAAATAAATATATTATTATGAAAGTGTAACAAATTAAAAAAAATGTTTCTAAATAAAATATATATATATATATATATTTTTGGGATTTAATTAACATTTATTTTTGATTTTCATCTGTTTCATTAATAAAAGGAAGATCATATTTTAAAAAAACAAATGACATTATTCTGAAAAATCTGAAGCATTATAAAATATCTTTAAAAATTAAACGAAAAAAATGAAAAAATATTATTTTTAAAAATATAATAATTATTAAAAAAACATTACAAAATGTAAAAAAAAAAAAAAAAAAAAATATTGTTTTTAATCTACATATGTATAATGATTTTGTTTTTTAACATTACAAAAATTATATATTTTTCTTTAATATTTTAAAATATTTATATAATGGGATAAAAAAAATTATGAAATATATATTTGTAAATTATATATATTTAAGAAATATGTAAACATTTTTTGTAAGTTTTTATATTTATGTAGGAAAGGATGATTGAGTCATATTTTTTTGTTTCAATTTATATTAAATATTATGTGTATTTTTTTTTTTTCATAGAATGCTTTTATTAAAAATTAAAAAAAATATTATTAATTTATTATAAACATATAAGTATATTTAATTGTATATTATTATTTTTTTAAAATTTATTTATTTTATTTTTTTTTTTTTTAATGGAAATTAAACTTAGATTGTGCAATAACTATTAATAATCACAATTTATAAGTAATATTTTAATATATATTAAGTTTATTATTTTAATATGTTGTATAAATTTATGAAAATTTAATTGTTTATTATTTTCATAAGTATAAATATTTTAATTATTATCATTTATTTTATTTTTTTTTTTTAATTCTAATTTTTAAAATTATATAAATTTAAAAGTAAATATTCCCCTTTTTATTTATTATACAAATAACATTATATTTAATTATTTTATTTTTAATTATTTTTTATAGTTTTCTTTGATTTTTTACATTTTTAATTTTTATCTATTTTGTTTTACTTTTATATTTCTCAACGGTAAGAAGATTTTATTATTTTCTTTTGGATTCAAAGTAATTATGTGAGTATATAATAAATACATACTTATATAATAAATACATATGTATATAATAAATACATATGTATATAATATATATATATATATATATATATAATATATATATATATATTTTACTATCATATCTTAAAAATATAATTAAAATTAATTTTCTTTTTTTTATATATGTATTTATTTTTTAATGATTAAGAAAATTATTTTTTTTTTTTTTTTTTTTAGTTATTAACTCGAAGCATTATAAATTAAAAATACAAAAAAAAAAAGTATATAGGAATTCTTTTTTATAAATTGTTTATTATATTTATGATAATTTATATTTAATTTGTTTTCTTAAATTATTAATAAGAAGAATACGAAAGGGAAAAATAAAGAATTTCAATTTTTATTAAAAAAAGTTAATTTAATATAAATATACCAAATAAAAGAAAAAAAATATTATATTTTGGTTATTTTTATTTTTTATTTTTTTTTTTTTTTTTTGCAAAAATAGGAAAATCTTTTTCTTAATTAAAAACAGAAAAAAAAAATACATTATCATAAAAAAATGTAAAAAAGGAAAAATTAAAAGAAAAAAGTTTTAAAATAATTTCATGGGCATTTAATATTCTTTATATATTAGGACTATATAAAAATATTTAATTTTTAAAATAGGAATATTATCAAATTTTTTTTATTTTTTTATTTTATATGATTCAAATAATGTACATTAAGATTAAAAAAAAAAAAAAAAATAATATTCTAAATTTCCATTACAAATTTAATATATATGTATTTAATTTCACAAAATTATTATATTTATATCTTTTTTTTTTTTTTTTTTTTTTTTTTTTTAGAAAAAATGGATATTAATTTAGAGGAAAGATCTTATACATCCCCATTATTACGTTATATATACAAAAAGAATTACAACTTAAATAAAAATTCTAAAGGAAATAATAACGGATTCATACCATTTAGTATAAGATTGAGTAGCTTACCTATAAAAAATGCTAGTGATAATAAATATATGTCTAACATAAATTCATTAAATGTAACTAATTTATTGCCATTATCATTATTTTCAAGTTATAATAGTAATAACATGAGTTCAACTGATATTTTATTTTTACCAAAATTTTCAACTTTTCTTTTTTTTACTATACCTATATTTGTTATGTTACCCAATCTAACCTTATACACAAAACATTGGTTTTTTTTTGCACCTAAATAAATAGTAAAAATTGTTATTTTTAAAAAAAAAAAAAAAAGAATATATATATATATATATATAAATACATTTTACTTTTTTTTTTTTTTTTTTTTTTTTTTTTTTCATTTAAGATATATATAAGATTCTTTCCTATTTTTCTCTTATTTATTTAATTTTTCTTTGTTGTTTATATTACTATTAAATATTTTCATTTAAGATATTATATAAGATTCTTTTATAATTTTCTCTTATTTATTTAATTTTTCTTTGTTTTTTATATTACTATTAAATATTTTCATTTTTTTTTTAATTATTATATCATTTTCCTTTTTTATTCTTTACTTTGATATAACGTTTTTTTTTTTTTTTTTTAAAAAACATGACAAAATTTTTTATTTTTACTCTATTAAATTTTCATAAATAGTTGCAAATTATTTTAATATATGTAAAAACTATGAATTGAAAATAGACCAAGATTTAGTTAATATATATATATATGCTACCCGATACTTGATAAATTTAAATACTATTTATTTTTGTATATAAATAATATTTACAAATAGGTTTTATTGAACTAAATTTTGTATATATGACAAGATAGTAAATTTACAAAAAAATAAATTTAGAAAGTTTAAAATTTGTCTACATAAATTGAAATTATCTATTTATGAATAGGTATATTTTAATATAAAATTTATTTTCTTTTAGTTGTAATCAGAGTTAAACACTATTAATTTTTATCAGATTATTAAAAAAAAAAAAGAAAAAAGAAAAAAGAAAAGAAATTTTTTATTAACTTAATGATTACCAAAAATAAGAATATGATATAATTATTTTATATTGCTGCAAAAGAATATGTAATATATATTTACATATATATATACCTTTACAAGAAAAATTAAGAGAAAAAAGAAAAATCAATCGACAATGAATCTATAAAAAATTTAATTTTTATAACATCATATTATTTTTATTTTTATTTTTATTTTATTTTATTTTTTTTTTTTTTAAGTAAAAAAGTCAATTTATGTTTAAAATTTTTTTGTAATTTCTTTTT
>NW_021628219.1:18675-27034 GCF_900005855.1 Plasmodium gallinaceum | reverse complement strand
AAAAAAAAAAAAAAAAAAAAAAAAAAAAATTGGTATTAAATGCTTATAAAAGAAAATAGTATTAAAATTAAATATAGAAAAAAAAAAAAAAAAACAAAATAAATGGTAAAAAAAAGAAATGAAAACATACAAAAATGATTAAATCTTTTATAAACAATGGAATAAAAATATATTCTTTAACATCTGGTAAGTTAAGTCCAGAATATACAAATGTAGATGGAAAGAAAAGTAAAAATAAAAATTTGCGTTCAGATTATAACGAAAATTCAGTTGAAATTTTACATGATTTAGAGTTTTCACAGAAAAGTGATGAAATAAAAATAAGTGATGATGAAAGGTATATATGTATAAGTGGATGTTATCCTCCTCAAGTAGGATTATATGATACAAAAGAATTATCAATAAAACATAGAAGACATTTTGATGAAGAAGTAGTAAATTTTGAGTTTTTAAGTAATAATTATGAAAAATTGGTTTTTTTATGTAAAAATAGATATTTAGAATTTCATAATGCAGCAGGAAAGTATTATAAAATGCGTATACCTAGAGAAGGAAGAAATTTAATGTATAATAAAGAAAACTCAAATTTATATATATGTGCATCTTATGAGGATATATATATTTTAAATTTACAAAAAGGTTGTTATCAAAATTCTATAACTACAAAAAATGAAAGCAATAATTTTATATGTAAAAATCTACATTTGCCTATATTTGCCACAGGGGGATCAAACGGTTTTTTAGAAATATGGGATGAAAGAATAAAAAAAAGTTTAAATTTTTTAAATATAAATGAATATGATGAATTAACCAGTGGATCTTTTTCTGATAATGGATTAAAAATAGGTGTTGGAACTAGTAATGGGATAATAAAATTGTTTGATATTAGGCATAATAAGCCTTTACTTATTAAAGATCATTGTAATGATTTACCTATTAAAAAATTAGAATTTCTTAAAATAAATAATAACAAATATTTTTATAATAATGATGATGATAAAAATTTTTCTACATATAACGAATGTATTGCCTCTTCAGATAGTAATTGCATTAAAATTTACTCAGAAAATAAAAGTCTTTTATCCTTACAAATAATTAAATTTGATGATGAAAAAAGCAATAAAAAAAACAAGTTATTAAATAATGACTCTATAAATATTAATTCTTTTACTTTTTATAAAAACTCAGGGTTATGTTTTATACCTTGTGATAACAAAAAAGTTTTTATATATTTCATTCCTTTTATTGGATTAGCTCCAAAGTGGTGCAATTTTCTTGATAATATGACAGAAGAATTAGAAGAAAAAGAAAGATATAGAAGAAATGATACTGATGATTACTCGAATGAATTATTTGATGATTACGTATTTTTAACTAGCCAACAAGTGGACCAATTAAATATAAACCATTTGAAGGGAACAAAAAATTTAATTTCTTATTTACATGGTTATTATATTCCTACAAAAATTTATGCGGACATTAAAAGTGTTATAGATCAAAATAATTTTGAACAAATTAAAAAAACAATCATACAAAAAAAATTAGAAAGTAAACAACAAATGCGTATACCTCAGAAAAATGCATTAGTGAATAAAGAATATGTACATAATTTATTAAATAAAGTTCAGAAGAAAATAGATAAAAAACAAAAAGTTATGTATGATGCAGAACAATTATTACAAGATAAAAGATTTAATAAATTATTTTATGATCCAGAATATATGATTGAAACTGTACATTTAAATAAATAAGAAAATATATGGCATACCTTGTCCCCAAAAATATATTAATATTAAATTTGTAAGAAATTTAATTTTTTTTTTTTTTATTTAAATTTTTTAAGCTATAATTTCTTAAATGTAGATATATTTACAATTTAAAAATAATTTTTTTTCTTTGTTTACCTTTTTATTTAAATATATTTTTAAAAATGTATTTTTCTTATTTAAAATTTTTACATTTTTATTGTATTTTTGTCTATTCTCTTATTATGATCACATAATTAAAATATGAAAATTTTGTTTATGTTATATAATTTTTAAAACTGAGAAAAAAAGTTTATATATATATATATATATTTATTAAATTAAGTAATTTACATGTATAAGTAATACAATTAGTAATTAAATAAATATATTCTTATAAATGAGACAGAAATAATATATTAATTATTAAGGCTTAATTTTTTTTTTTTTTTTTTTTTTTAAATTTATTTATTACTCTTTTTATTTTTTTTTTTTAAATGTTATGTGAAATGTAAATATAAAGCATATAGAACAAACAAATAATAAATTAAAAAAAAAATAATGGTTTTAATTATAAATTAAAAAAATAAAAAGTCTCGATTAAAAAACTTCGGTTAATACTTCACATATTTATTAAGATTTAAGAACATTTTATATTATTTAAAACAGAAAGAAAAAAAGAAAAATCGTGTGTTAATATAAAAAAAAAAAAAAAAAAGGAAATTTTTTCTTTTTTTTTTTCATTGCTTTAATACACTAGATAGTGTGTGTGTAAATGTAAAATAGTTCTTTCTTTCCTTCTTTCTTCTTTTCTTGATTTTAAATATATAGCTTATATTTTCATTATAAAAACAAACAAATCATAGAAATGCACTATAGAATTTGAAATTGGATTAAATATTATACATTTATTTAGTAAAATTTTTATTTTAATAAAATGATTGCTACTACTATTATTTATAGGAATATTTTTTTATAATTCTGTGTTCTAAATATCATTGTTTCATAATTTTTCCTTTTTTTCTTTTCTTATTTCTTTTTTTTTTTTTTTTTTTTTTTGTTTTTTTTATTTNTTTTTTTTTTTTTTTTTTTTTTTTTTTTTTTTTTTTTTTTTTTTTTTTTTTTTCTTTTGATTTTATCATTTTTTTTTTTTTTTTTAAATATTTTTCAATAACATGAAAAATTTCTATTTATAATTATTTTTATTTATCACAATTTTTAAAAAATTTCTTTTCATCTACAACTTATCTTTTTATAATTAATTCTGTAGTAACCGTTGTTAGAATGACAACATAATAAAAATTCTAGAAATTACACATTTAACAACATATTTAATATTAGACTTTTTTTTTATTTTTAATTTTTTTATTCTTTTTTTTTTTTTTTTTTTTTTTAAGAAAAATTATTTGTTTAAAGAAAAGAAATATTAATGATAAAATTGATGAGATTACATATTAATGATTCTAATTCTTCTACTATTTATAGCTATATAAAAAATATATATATATATATATATATATAATTATTTTAACGAATCTTTAATCTTTACATATTTTATAAATGTGCATGGTTGTATTTTTATACATTATTTTCCTATTTTCTACTTCATCTATAACTTTTTTTTTTATTTATTATTTATTAGAATATTTTCTTTCTTATCATTTTTTTCTCCAAATCCTTTATTATTCATTCCGATTTATTTTCTTTTTTTTTATTTTACTACTTTTAGTTTAATTTTTTTTTATTATAACAACGGTTTATTTTTTTTTTAAAATAACATTATTTCTTTTTTCTATAAATTGATATATTTCTTCTATTATTTTACACTTTCATTTTTTAATTCACTTTTTTTTTTTTTTTTTTTTCAATATATATCTATTATTTTTAACACTAAATTTTTCTCCTTTCTTAAGAAAATTTTTAAACTTTACAACACCATAAAATGAAAATTATTTTACCATTTTAATAAATTAGAAAAAATATTTTGGATTCATTTTTTGAATATCCTTTATTTTAATGAATTAAATCTATATTTTTTGTAACAAAATATATAAAATATAATTTTTAATACACATATATATTTATATATATTAAAGGAAATATTTCTTTTTTAAAATATTTAATTAAAAAATAAAAACATAAGTGTATACACATATATATAAATAAAATTTAAAAAGAAATATATTTTGTAGATATATAATAGAAGTAAATTTTTAATACACATTAAAGTAAAATAAAAAATTTCTAAAATTTGAATGCATATATATTATAGAAAAATATAGAAAAAAAACAGATAATACAATAAGATATAATAGTAAATATTAAATGTATTTAATAATTTAAATAAATAAGTATGAAAAAAGAAATTATAATTTATTATTAAGAAGATTTACATTTTCATATGGTATTATATATATAAGAAAATGTTAAATTCATAATAAATCAAAAATATAGAAGTTCATTATTATTATCTATTAAAATTGGTATACGTGGCTTTTTAAGATGTCATTAATTTTATACAGTAAAACATTTGCAACAATTACTTTAGTTAAGATTGTAAATATTTATAGGAAATTTTAATTATATTTATTATAAAAATAATAATAGTTATAATTAAAATTTAATAATAATAAATTGGATATTAATAATTAAGTGTAATTATAATGCACCCTTGATATTATCTTTTTGAGTTTTTAAGATAATCTGAAATTTTAAAATTATATATATTTGATTATCTAAGGTAATTAGTATAATGCAAAAAAAAAAAAAAAAAAAAAAATAAAATAAAGAATAAAAAAAGAATAAGATAGATAGAGGAAAATAAAAATTTAGCATAAATTAATTACAATAAAGTAATTGTAAGTTTTTCAGAAAAAAAAAAAAAAAAATGGACAGTAAAAATATTATTCAAAATAATAAATTCGAAATTAATTCTGGAATAATTTTAAAAGAATTTTATAAAAGAAATATGAATGAAAAATTAATTCAGAAAAAACCTATATATATGGATATATTACAAGGTAATTCATATTATAATGAGGTGAATAATAAAGAATGTAACTTAAATTATATATTGAAGGAACATAATACAATAAAAATACATGAAGAGATTAAAAAAAATAAGAAACAAAATGAAATATATTATAGTAATAGAATTTCTTATATATATAAAGATATAAAATATATAGGAAGTAAAATTCATAATAAAAATACAAGTTTATTACAGCCGAAATTTGTTGGAAATCATTCATATTACGTTTCCACTTATAATGTAACAAAAAAGTTATATTCAAATATAGAAGAATATAATAAATGTGATAATTTTTCAAATTTATATATTCATAATAATGATAATGTGAATAAGGAAATTATAAAAAAAGGGGAAAAACTTGAAAATAAGCATAACAAAATATTATATTATAGAAACAGTAAAACACATAACAATAAAAGAAATTTTTTATTAAAACATGAAATTTTTTACACTGATAAAGAATTATTTAATACAGATGAGACGAGTTTTAAAAAGTTAGTAAATGATAAAAGTACAATGAAATATTCAGAATATAAAAATAATTTAATTTTAGGAAAAAATGAAATGCAAAAGGGTTCTTATTTTTCTGGAAACTTTAATAATTCTAATAGAATGAAAAAAGATATTTTTATTATAAAAAATAAAAACTCTCATGAAACTTTAAAAAGTGATCAAAAATATGCTTCTTATAATTTTAAATCCAATAATTATTGGGAACAGAAGAAGAAAATATTGCCTAATATTTTTACAAATGATTACCATTATGAAAATCTAGATAACTGCTTAGCTGAAAATACACTACTTAATAAAATTAATAATTTCTCTCTTTATAAAAGTAAAAAAAATTATTATTTAAATAGTATTGATTTTCCAAAGGTTAATGAAAATAACTCATATAATTTTAATGATCAAAATAAAACAAAAAATAATTTATATAATTATGAAAATAATTCAATTCAATTATATACTAATAAAAATAATAACTCTATGATAACATGTGATCAGAAGTGTCAAGTAGAAAATACAGAAGAAAAAAAAAGTGGATTTACAAGATATAGTCTGTATAAAGAATCTTATTACTTAAATAATGAACTAAATAATAAAAATAACAGAATAAGTAAAGAAAATGTAGAAAAAGAAATTACATATTTGAATAATGATTCAACGAAAAAATGTAAATTAAAGAAACAGCAGTTTGATTTAGAATATAATAATTCTTTTGTTATAAAAAGTAAAAATTTTCAAAATGAAAATCAAGTAGGAAATATAGATAAAGGTAGAGATGAAAATGAAATTAAAAATATAGATAAAGGTGGAAATGAAATTAACAATATAGATAAAGGTGGAAATGAAATTAAAAATGTAGATAAAGATAAAAATGAAAATAAATGTATAAATAGAAATAAAGGTATTAATGAAAATGAAATTAAAAATAGAAATAAAGGTATTAATGGAAATGAAATTAAAAATATAGATTTAGATAAAGATGAAAATGAAAATAAATATATAAATAGAGATGAAAGTATTAATAAAAGTGAAATTAAAAATATAGATAAAGATGAAAATGAAAATGAATGTATAAATGAAAATAAAGGTATTAATGAAAATGAAATTAAAAATAGAAATAAAGGTATTAATGAAAATGAAATTAAAAATATAGATAAAGGCAGAGATGAAAATGAAAATGAATGTATAAATAGAAATAAAGGAATTAATGAAATTAAAAATATAGATAAAGATGAAAATGAATGTATAAATAGAAATAAAGTAATTAATGAAATAAAAAATATAGATAAAGATGAAAATGAAAATGAATGTATAAATGAAAATAAAGGAATTAATGAAATTAAAACTATAGATAAAGATGAAAATGAAAATGAATGTATAAATGAAAATAAAGGAATTAATGAAATTAAAACTATAGATAAAGATGAAAATGAAAATAAATGTATAAATATAGATAAAGGTATTAATGAAAATGAAGTTAAAAATGAAGGAAAATATCAACATGAATATTTTCAAAATGATATATGTAAAAAAGAAAATGAAAAATTAAAGGATCAATTAAAATATAAGGGAGTAAGTATATTTTTTAATGGTGATAGAAGGTTTTTTCTTTTTGATATTCCACCTAATGAAATAATAGAAAGAAAGAATATTCAAATAATTGAATTAATAAGTGAAGGAAGTTTTGGTATTGTTTATAAGGCAATATGGAATAATAAAATTGTTGCTGTTAAAAAAGCTCATGAAAATATGTCTTTAGAAGGCATGAGATCAATTGTTAGAGAAATGAATACATATAGATCAGTTTCGCATGATTACATAATAGAATATTATGGTAATAAATATTTGCACATTTAAAAATATATATATATATATATATTACATACAACCTGTATATGCAAATACTAAAGAAAAAATATTATTATTATTATATATTAGAAAAAGAAAGTATTATATATGTACAATATTTTAATGAAAATTTTTTTTATTATATATATAATTTAAAAAAAAAAAAAAAAAAAAAAAAAAATAGTGTGATTTTTTTTATAAATAGAGAATATTTTTAATAATATTATAGAGGTTCTCATAAATAGTGAATTGTTCTTTTTCAATTTTTCTTAATTTCTTTTATGATGTTAAATTATTTTTATAATAATATTTTTTTCACAGGAGTTTGCATAGAAGAGTCTTTCATAGGTATAGTTATAGAATATTTAAATAAAGGAAATGTGTTCGATATATTATACAATAACACAGTGGATTTATCTTATGAAATACGTTTAAATATGGCAACTCAATTAGTGTGTGTAATTAACTATCTTCATGAAAATGAAAAGATTGTTCATCGAGATTTAAAAACTAGCAACTTACTATTGGATGAAAACGTAAGTAGATTGCCTAATAAGTCTTGTTTTAAAAATTATATATATATATATATATATATATTTTCTTATATAGTATAATTTAAAATTATGTGATTTCGGAAAAACAAGAAAATTAGACAAAGATGGAAAAATAGTTTTAGAAGATAATGGAGGATCTCCTAGATATATGGCTCCCGAATGTTTTATCGATAGTAATAAAAATATATTTATATATTTTATAAATATATATTTGTTTAATGTGCTAAAATATTTTTATGTTTGTAATTTCATTTTTCTATTTTTCATATGTATAATTTTAATTTTTTTCTAAAACTATTTCTACTGTTTCATTTATTATTTTCATTTATATAAATTCCATAATTATTTAAGTATTTTAATTTAATAATTCCCATTATTTTTTACTTAAAAAAATAAGTGAAGATTTTTTTAATTACTTATTTTTTTTATTTTATTATTTATTTTCCTTTTTTTTATATATTTCTACAAAAATATTTTAAATACTTAAATTATTCTTTTTTTATTTTAATTTTAAACATATTTTCTATTTTTGTTATTTTCAGAAAACATAATAACTGAAAAAGCTGATATATGGGGACTTGCTTGTTGCTTGATTGAAATATTTGGAGGATTAATTCCATTTCAACATATAAAACAAAAAGAAGGTAAAAAAAAAAAAAAAAAAAAAAAAAAAA
>NW_021628219.1:1091-17675 GCF_900005855.1 Plasmodium gallinaceum | reverse complement strand
ATATAAAAAAAAAAAAAAGTAAAAAAAAAAAAAAAAAAAAGATATAAATAATATTTTCATAAATATATATATATATATATATATATATATATATATATATATATATATATTTTATAGATGTTATTATTGAAATATTATTAAATAAAAAAAAACCAGAGATACCCAATTGGTTTCATCCTGATCTTCTAAGTTTATTAGAAAGAAGTTTTTCTACAGATCCTAATAGAAGACCTTCATGTAATGAATATCTAAAATTACTTCTAAAGTTTTCATCAAAAAAAATAAAAAGGAGTCAAGACATAGTTTAAAAATATCTCATTGAGGAAATTATTAGAATAAATCATATTAAATATAATATGACTAGATTTATCACTTTCCTTTTATATGGAGAAAAAATTATTTTCATAATATAAAAAAGATTTTTTTTTTTTTTTTTTTACATAGATTAATAATATATTTCTACATTAATTTGGTAAACTTAAATATATTTAAAATATTAATGTATAAAAGAAATTACAGTAATTTAAAGATTATTTTAAATGTTTTAAATATTTCTTTCTTTTTTTTTTTTTTTTTATATTTTAGGGACATTTAAATTTAGCATAATAATTTTAAGAGAAAAAGAGAGTTTAAGGAGATTTTAAATTAAAAAGAATTTTTTTAAGGGTACAAAAGTTCATCTATATTTAAGTACAGTATATAAATTTTAGTTAGGAAGTTATTTTATTTTATTTGGATTGAATAAAAAAAAAGAAAAACAAAAATTAGCACACATACAAAAATAAATAAATTCCTAAATATAGTATATTAAATTCTCATTAGGTATATAAAAAGAAAATGTTAAAAAAAACATAAAAAATGTGTACACATATTAAAAATTAAGAATTAATAATTAGAAAATTACATTTTTTTAATATTCCAAGTAAATAAAAAATAATAAAGAAATAACTAGTAAATAAATATAAAAAAAAAAATATTTTTAAAACTAATAGTTTATTTCTTTCATTTTTTATAAAATAATTAAAAAAAGGTATAAAATTCAATATATGGATTAACATATTAAAAATCATTAATTTCAAATATAAAATTATAGAGGAATTAATCAAAATAAAAAATTATTAAAAAAGAAAATATATTGTGGCTTCTTTTTTTTTAGAATAAAAAAAACCTATATTTTTAAAATTTTTTTTAAAATAAAAAATTTTAAGTAAACTATATATATATATATATATATATATATATATATATATAATTTCTTTCCGTAGAAAACCTTAAAATTTTTTTTTAATATTCTAACATGTATAACAATCAAATGACACAATATATGAACGTAAGTGAAAACTACAAAGTTATAAAAGATGTAGAAGACACTGATGATCGTACATACATGGATAAATCATTGTATGAATTATATGATAACGAGAATGTAAAATATCCATTTTTTATAGCTCCAAGGGTAGAAAATTAAAATAGTCTTTAATCTATTTATTTGAAAAAAATTAAGTTTTTTTTTTTTTTTTTTTTTTTTTTTTTTTATAGTATGACTATTACTTTACTTCAGAAGGTTATACAACTATATATAATACACCTATTATTAAAAAATCGAAAACTAAAAAATTGTTTGGATGCTGTTAAAAATGGGTATATCATTAAATATTTCCTCATTTTTATAAATAAACTTTATTTCTTTTATAAGATTTAAGGGAAGAAAGAAAATTTAATTATTTCACAATACTTATTTTTTTATATATATATAAAAGTTTTATAAAATTATATTTATCATTATCTTTTTAGATTTTTCTTTTTTTATAATTTTTATTATAGGAATAAAAGAAAAATTCCTTTTATTTTTATTTTTTTTTTTTTTTTTTGTTTCTATAACAATATTTTTTTATGAATTCAATACTTTTTTATAATGTATTTTTTTTTATATAGCAATGGTTGTGTAAAAAATAAATTTATATTATTTATAAATATCAATGTATATGTATTGTATAATTTAAAAAAAATCTTTTTATACTAGCATTTTTATTTGTGAGAAATTACTTTGTGAGTAAATTTTTTTTATTTATATTTTTTATTTAAAAGAAAAGAAAAAAATAAATTAAACAAATTACAAATGGAAAATTAGTAAATATATATATATAGTAGATACACATCTGGTAATTAACGTTTCTTACTTTTTTTTATCCTTGTTCAGATCATATTTTAAAAAAAAAAAAATTAATATAATTAGTTTTTTTTATATTTTTAACTCTTGATAAGTGTATTAATATAATAAATACTTAAGAAAAAAAACATTGACTTATTTTCAGTATATTTTAAATTGCTTATAATTAATTCCTTTAATATTATATTATTTAATTTTCCATGATTTCTCATATCATATAAAAAATATTTAGAATATTATTATATTTGGTTGAATACCTTTTGTATATTATAATATATTTTTTTTTTTATTAAAATATTAGACTTCATGTTTTGAAGCAACTCATGTTAGAGTGATACAAAAAATTAAAGGTATAAAATTGCTATTTTTTGTTATAATGGATGTTTTTATATATAAAATAGAAATAATGTAAAAGACGTATTTAAATGGAAAAAAAGAAGAATTTAAACATTACAATTTTTTTTTATTTTCATATTTTTTTTTTTTTTATCATGCTTACTTTATTTTATTTTACACTCTTGATATATCTTACAAATATATATATGCACTTTTTTAAAATATCCATTTTAAATTCATTTTTATTTTTTTCTTATTTTATTTATTTAAAAAAAATCATAAATTTTTAATTAAGTCAATCTTAGCTTAAATGTTAAATTTTTATTTACCTTATAAGCTTAAAATAAAAAATTTATGTAATACTAATTTTTTTTTTTTTTTTCAATTAAAAACGTTAACTTATTCTAAAAATGGAAAATGGGTTATCATTATAAGTAGATAATGAGCTATTGACATTTATTGAAATATATTCTATATAAAATACATGTAAATAAAAAAAAAAAAAAGGATGTTATTACTCATATTAAATATATAAATTGTTATATATATGAAAAATGAAAAATAAACTGAATAATTTATTAATAATTATGTATGAAAACTAAACTTATAAGAACTCAAATTTTATTCTATAAGGAAGATATTATGTAATATTTTTCAAACTAATGTATATAATATATTTCATTACTTTTAATTAAATTGTTAAGGAATATTTAAAGAAATTTTTATCTATTACAGTATTTAGTGATTACGTATTTTAATTTATTAATGAACATAGTCTTATAAGAATATTTTTATAAAATATTTCAAAAATAACTTAATATTTATAAGAAAAATATATTTTTAAGAAAAATCAAATATAAAAATAGGGAAATTATTATATTTTTTTTTATATAAATAATTTGAAAGTTCTTATGAGTTTTATGACTAGATATTAAATTTTAATATATAATAAAAAGTATATCAACCATTAATTTTTAATATTTTTAAAATAAATAAAGAGAAAAAATTGTATTAACACAATATTATTTTTTATATTCCTATAAAATTTTTAAAAATATATATGTACTCTTATGTGTATATCTTTGTAACTCCAAAACTATAAACATAGTTTTATGAAAAAAAGAATAAATATATATTTATATTATTCTACTGTGTATGTTCTTTACTTTTTTTTATATTGTTATTCTTAATTTTTTAAATATGAATGAATTACAATGGATGCTTTAAATACTTTCTTTGTCTTTAAATTTCAAAAGTAACCAAAAAAAAAAATTAAAATAAAACAGCTATTTTTAAGTACTAAAAAAAAATTTTTTTTCTTCTATAGGAATTAAAAAAATGGCTATCATAGACATAATATCTTTGAAAAATTACATATACTTATTGTAACCAAATGAAATATTTATTTTAAATTTTGATAAAAAAAAAAAAAAAAAAAAAAAAAAAAAAAAAAAAAATTTTGGTTGTAAAATTTGGTTACTTAGTATTATGCTATATAGTTAGCTATATTTTAACAAAATAAAAAAAAAATTTGAATTTTTAAAATCAATTTTAAATTAATTTATTTTAAATAAAAATAAATTTTAATATTTTTGAATAAATTAATTTTTTTATTTTTCTTTTTTATATTTCTTTTTTATATTTCTTTATTTTATATTTCTGATATATAGTCTTGAATATTAAATAGTTTTTTTAAAAATTTTTTATGTGTTACTCTTAAATTTGTTTACAAGTTTCACCATTTGTTTTTATTTTTATCTACCTTAATATATTTCCCATTTAACAATACTTATATAATTTTGAACATAAACGAAAATTTTTTAAATTTTATAGTAAATTAAAAAAAAAGAAAAAATGAAAGATATAAAGATGATATCATATTTGATGCTATTATTATCATTTTTTGCCATATCTACATATGAAAAATTGAACGTTATATCACATAGTTCTGTTTCAAGACTTAATGATGAAAAACGTAATGAAAAAGTTATAACATGTGTTGTTGAATATATAATTAGAGGTGACATGGAAATTGATGATAATTTATTCTGTGAAAATGAAACATCATGCTCACCATCCAGCTCAGAAGCAAGTGGGAGTGGAGATTACTGTGATAATTATTATGATATAACATTGATTGTAGAGGAATCAAATTTTGTTCAAAAAGATTACTGGATAAAAGGAACAATACCATTTTTAGAATCAATGATAAGAAATGTAAGAGTCAGTAAGGATAAAGCTCATATGTCTATTATACTTTTTGATCGTGATCAGAGATTATTAGTCCCATTTACTGATGAAATTAGTCAAGACAAACAAAAGTTAATAGAAAAGGTTAAAGGAATAAATGACGTAGCAAGAGGTCCAGATACATTATATGTTTATGCATTAGAATATGCATTGGAAAATGTTATATTTGGAGATGGAACTAGAAGTGATGCTCCAAAGGTAGCAGTATTATTTTATTATGGATATGATTACGGAGCAAATAAAAGTTTAATACCTGATATAGTTGAAGATTACAAAGAAAATAATATAAAACTTATAATAGTAGGAATTGGATTAGGTAATAAGGATAATGCATATTTACTTGCAGATTGTTCTATTGATGATAACAATTGTGCTAACGTAATATTTAAACCATGGGATTTTGTAATACCAGCGGCAGAACAAGTGAAAGAAAGAATATGCAATAAAAACAAGTCAAAAGGTAAATCTTCTATGATTCAAAAAGTAGTGTATAAATAAAATGGGAATTACAAAGCATAAGAATTAAGATAACATATATATATATATGAAGGAAATAAGACACAAGACAAATCAAATGTACTAATTATTATAATACACATTAATAAATTATTAGTTTTTTTTTTTTTTTTTTTCTTTTATAAATAATAACAAATACCATTTATTATTAGTAGAAAAAAAAAAGAATAACGTTGTAATTGACAAATTAAGAATATATTCATTTATAATTTTTTTTAAATATATTTATTGGTTAAATTTTTCTTATTTTTTTTATAAAAAATTTTTTACTATCTTATATTTTATTGTTTTTAGTAGTATTTTAATCTTTTTTATTTTTTTTTTGTATTTTTTTTTTTTATGTTTTTATGAAATAAATATAACTAACCTTGTCAAATGAATGAAAAATTTAGAATTTTTTAAACAATTGGCATTAACATATAGTTTTAGAATTTTAGGAATATGTAATTTTCTTTTTTTTTTTTTTTTTCTTTTATTATATTAATTGAGTTTTACACTTGTACACTAACTTAATATTAGCTAATGTTATAAAAATTCATATAAAACATACTTGTTAAATTCTCAAAACGTTTCTTAAAATTAAATAAAATAAAATTTATTTTTATCACGGTTTTAATTTATATTTAGTTATTTTATATACAAAGTTTGATTAAGGAATAAAAATAACTAATCTTATTTTTTTTTACTTTTTTTTGCATTAAAATAAATGATATAATAATTTTAAGCATTTTAAATAAATTATATAAGATATGTTTTCGAATAATTACATTTTAACACATAAAGTAAAAAGAATTGTAATTTTAATATTTCAGTTAATTTATATCAATTTAAAATTATTTAAAAAAATTTATGTCTTATATATTAAAATGTATTCAAAACTAAATGTATTTATGACTTGGATCCTTTAATTAACATGAGCTTATTTAATGAAAATTTAATAAATTTCTAGATTTTTTTCTATTTGAAACTGAAATAAAAAAAAAAATTGTTATTAAATTATTTTGGGTAAATATATATAATTATAGAATTTTAATGTGTATAATGCTTAAACATAATTTTATTTTTAATTATAATATATAAATAATTTAAATGACATTCTAAATTAATTTACATACAAAAAAAAAAAAAAAAAAACAAAAAAAAACAAAAATATTTCTTAAACATAAAGATAATATTTTTCATTAATTTTTGCTTAAGTAAATATAAAAATATGTTCGGAAATTTGTTTTTTATATGGATGTTTATTTATAAATTATTTACTTTGGACAAAATTTTAAAACACTGTTGAACAGTTTACTCTTTTATGTATTTCCTATAGATTTTTGTCATGAATGATTTTAATATATCATGAAACAGTTTCATAATATTTTTCCCTAATTTAAATTTGTATCTATATTTTTTTTTTTTTTTTCAAATTGAATTACCCCACTTTTTAAATACAATATTTTAAAATTCATTTGCATTTATTAAAAATAAAGATTTTTCTTAAATATCTGTGTTATAATAAACATTTTTATATTAACATAAATAAAATTATGACAAAAAAATGTTTTTTTTTACGCAAATATTTCATAAATTAATATTTTCAAAAAATAAAGAAAATATTTGTGAATATTCTATTTATAATGTTATTTTTCCCATTTTTGTAAATTCATATTTTCTTTACCGTGAATTAAAAAGTGTTCATGTTTTAAGAATAAATTTTTTAAAAATGTCTCTCAATATTTTTTATGTATAATTTTATAAATTATATATCTTTAACTTAAATATAACATAATGAAAATTATTGAATTTACTTTTTTTTATTTTTATTTAGCTTTATATTATGATAATTCTTAAATGTAATGTTTCTCTAATTTATTATACGATAAATTTATAAAAGTCCAGAAAAAAAAAAAAAAAAATATTTGAAGATTAAACTTTTAAAACAAAATTTTTTTCGAATTGAAAATATATATATTTTTTTTTTTTTTTTTTTTTTCATAAAATATCTTTATAATGTGAATGATTTTTGTTTCTTTGTTTATCTTTATTTTGAAAATAATATAAAATATGGAAAGATATAAAAAGATATAAGAAATTTACACAAAAAAAAGAAAAAAAAAAATTCCTTCGTGTTAGTTTTTTTTCAATTTTACAATTTTATATTAAAATTTTTTTTTTGTAGTGCTGTAGTTTATCACTTATGCATAAGGTTTTTACATTTCCGTCATTTCATTTTATTTTATATTTAATTTTACTTTTAAGTTTTGTAAAAAATTTCAAATTGCATATAATATAAAATTTTTTATTTTTATTTATTATAAAAAGATATTATTTTGTAGAATAGTGTATACATTTCATTTTTTTAAGAGAATAGAATTAAAGTTATAATTCTATTAAAAATAAGAAAAAATGTTAACTATAAAAAAGAAAAATTATTTGTGTAATTTAATTTTTAACATCAATAGGAAAAGATAATATATTTAATTGAAAATATAAATTAATGGATAACTTTTTTAAAACAAGAAATTACAAAAAAAAAAAAAAAAAAAAAAGAGATAAAATTAGAATAAATGGAATAGAATAAAAGATTTTAATATAATTTTCCATTACATTTCTTTTATTATAAAGGTGACATAATTTTACAATTCTATATTATATTATGAGGTTTATTAGGGTATTTTCTGTTCATTTTTTCAATAATAAAAATATTATCATTTATATTTTAAACTAGTTTTATTGTTTGAAAATAATTTATGAAATAACAAAAATTAACAAAAGCAAAAAAAAAAAAAAAAAGAGTTATAGAATAAATTAGGCTTTATCTTTTTTAAGGATTTTTTCAAAAATAAATTTTATTTTTGATTTTTGCCAATTAAAAACTTATAATTAATTTTTAAGAATTTATGTATGTATATGAATATATATAATTGTTTGATTAACACAATTCGAGTTTATATATTTTTTTGCAGAAATTATTTTTTATTGTTTATATAGATTTTTTTAATTATTAAAAGTTATAGTTGTATAATGAGCATAAATAATTATGTATTATATTTATTGATATTTTCACTATCTAAACATATAATTAAACAAATTTTTTTTTTTTTTTTAAATTATGAATAGTGTATAATTTCAACAAAATAAAGATGTTTAACACAGAATATTTTTTTTATTTTCTTGTATGAATTTTATAAGAATGTTAATACTAAATAGTAAGAAATGTCATGTATGATCTTGTAGTTTTATATGTAGAGTTCATTGCATATTTTTATAATTAAAAATTGAACATTTTACATAATACGAAGAATTGTCTTTTGTTATTTATCCATTTACAAAATCTTATTATTACAATATGAAACATTTGTTTATGATGTGCTTAAAAAATTTTATGTAAACATAATTAACTCTTATAGAAATCAAGTATTAAATATAATGTATTAAATTATTTTCCATAAATTAATTATTTATATAATATTTCGTCATATTCATTATTTTATTAAGAGAAAATTTTTTTTAAATGTTATTTAAATATATGTATTTTTAATTAATTATATAAAATTTATATTTAATATAATTCTTTCATATTAATAATTTAAGTTTTTAAAATCATATAGTAATTTCAGAAAAATTAGTTTGATAAATTAAAAAAATAACAATAAAGTTCATATTTATATATTTTAATTGCACACACATAAATGTCTTAAACGAAAAGTAAATAAATTTAAATATATGGTTTTGTTAACATAAATATTCTATATTGATTTTAATAATAAAGCTTAAAGGAAGCTCTAAAAATAATAAATTTAAATAAATATTTTAATGATATTTCAAAAGTTTGCGAATATTTTTTCATTATTTTATAATTTTGTTACAAGTAAAAGTACAAATTCTATTATATTTTTATTATAGTTTAAAAAATGAAATTTCCATATAGAATCTAATATAAAATAAGAATAATTTTTTGTTATGATATGGATGAGTTATTTATATTATCTCTTTTATTTTATTTTTTTTTTTTCCTGTGAGTTTTTATAATATTAAATATTACTTTTTTTTAAAAATCATGAACAAATAGAAGAATATATACATGTACTTTTTATATAGATCTGACAAATATTAATGTAAAAAAAAAAAAAAAAAAAAAAAATTTTTTTTGAATATTCTTAAATAATGGGAAAATACACAAAATCTAAAATATGTAGAAATTAAATAAAAAAAAATATGAAAGATTAAAAATAAAATATAAAGTTTAAATTATATATGTTTTAACATAGCGAATTATTTGTTAATCATTAGATATATGTTAGGCATTTCATAGGATGAATAAATTTTGTTGAAAGTGGTTTTTATATATATTATGATTTTATAGCTTATAATTTACCTCTAAACTTAAATAAATGTCAAAAATAATTCAATATCAATGTAATGATAAAATGAATATGACATGTAATAACTTACAATACTAAACTATTATTTTATGAGATGCAAAACAAAAGATTTATATCAAAAAATAAAAATTTTAAATACATAAATTATATTAAAATTGTAGTAAAAGGAAGTTTATATATAAAAAATTAGTGATTCATATAACAAATTTTCTTTTAAGGTATATGGAAATTATTGTAATATAATCAAGGCATTAATTAATAAAAATTAAAAGTACATTTAATTACAAAAGTTTATTCTAAGTATACACTTTTATTATTTATATTTTAACAATTTTAGTTTACAACAGTATTATTTTTTTATGACAGCTTTAAATTTATATTACAATATAGGAATAGTAGGCATGGAGAAAAGAGTATCTTTTATAGTTTCTTTGATATTACTGGAAACTTTAATTTTATTAAGAAGAATTAATAAATCAATGTTAGAAATCAAAAATACAAAACTCTATTTAAACAAATTATATACAAAAATAAAATATAATTTCATGTTTAATAATACTTTTTGAATTAATTATATTATTAGAAATATATAAAACTTTATATTATGTACATCATATTTTTAATCATCTTAGAGAAAAAATATTACTCAAAAAAATAATTAGAATAATCAATATTTTATATATTAGATAATTAGCATTAAAAAACAATTACTAATTTGTTTATTCCATAACTAAAACATACTTTAAATATTTATGTATATATTTCCCCGATTTTATATTAAATTTTCACAGAATTAAATCATTATTTAGATGTTCAACTGCTTTTGTAATACATTGAACAATCAAATTAATAAAGAGCACTTTAAAATATTATAAACTAATTTTATTTTTATAAAATTACTTACTACATATAATATATAATACATGTATAATTGTAATGCATAAGGTAAAATAAACAATTTATTATATATTAAATTTAAAAATCTTTGATTAGTTTTACCTTATATGAACATTTTATTATTTTTATTATGTTAGGAATTTATAATAATGTTTATATAGTTTAATAAAAATTATTATTAATTCATAATAAAACTTACATATTAAATATATAAAAATATTTGATAAAATGTTTTACATGTATTCACTTTAATTAAATATTAACTCCATTAAATGATAAAATTTTTCTCTTTTTATCAATAGTCATTCATCAATTAATTATTATAAAAAAAAAAAAAAAAAATAATTAGAATTTTTTATTTTCAAATTTCTATATGTTGTATATATAGAAAAAATTCCTATAAACATAAGAAATTTTTTTTAAATTACACATCGTATCACATATCTTGAACAAACAAAATATTACTATAATATATTTAATCTTAAAGTTCAAAAAGGAATATAATACTCTTTACCATTTAAAATTACATTTCATTGATAACTTAATAGAACTTACCTAAACAAATTTAATTTTTTCTACTTGTGAGTTATAGTGTTTTAATTTTGTTGGATATTGAAATTTTAATTAAATATTTTTTTCATTGTTAAAATTCTATTAAGATTTATACAAGATAATTATGTATAAAAGTATATTATATATATATATTTATTCAGATACTTTATAGATGATAAAATCTTCATGAGACTAAAATATAAATTAATTCTATTTTTATTTTATTATTTTTTTTTTTTGAGTAATTTTAAATAATCAAAAGAAATTACCTTTTAGTTTAAAATTTTTTTTTAATTAAAGTTATTGTTTTTAATCATAGTTATTAATGTAAGCACAATTGTGTTAATTATTAAGTTATTTGTAATTAAGCTTCAAAATTAAAAATGATATTTATTATAATGAAAAGCAATAAAACATTGACGTAATATTTAAATAAATGGATACGTTGAAAATAATGCAAAATATAAAAATTGTAGAAATTATAATTAGAAAAAGAATAAATGGAGAAATTGGAGAAAAGATGAACATTCATAAAATTCCATTACAAAATATATAATAAAAAAAAAAAATAAATAAAGTGATGCTATTTATGTTTATGATAATAAGCAATTTTATAAAATGACATAAATAGCATTTTTGATGAAATAAATTATAATGCATAAAAAATTATTTAAAGTTAAATTAATGAGATATTAATTCTAGATCCTATTAGAAGTTTTATATGCATATGTTTATTTAAGGAGAATAAAAGATATTAATAATATGAGAGAAATATTCGAGGTATTACTGATTTATTTAAAAGAGGCCTCACTTAATTATAGAGAGTTAAACTTAGATAAAGATGGTATAATATTCTGTTAAAGTTTATCATACTTAATTAAAATTGATTTCAGTTAGCTTAAGCTAATTTAAAAAAAAAATTTTTTTTTAACAATTTTATATAGAAATATACGCATATTTTTTTTATTATAAATATGGAGAATATTTTTTTTTTGGGGAAATAAAATATTTTTGAAATTATATTAAGATAATGTAGATGATTATGTTCACATATTACAAGTAATAGAAATATTGTTTTATAAGTTTTTTATTAAAGGGTATTACATTTTTATATTATGTCATAACTAATTTTATAATTTTTTAGTAATGTGATTCATTAAATTATACTTGGGTAAGTTTAATAATAAATTCAAAAGTTAAAAAAAATTAAAACCTATTTTTGTATTTAATTAATAATTTGTGTACAATGAAGATTTTATCTTTAAGAAAAAGGTCTCATTAATAAAAATAGTATTTATCTTTTTGAGTATTCATATATTTTATAATTAAAACTCAATAATTACTCAACAATAAATTTTAAAAAAATTATATTTTTCTTTTAGTCTTTTAATAATGAGTGAAAACTAGAAAAGAAAAAATAATAAGAATTTATTTAATTTAACTTTTAATCTTATAGAGACTTTATTATACATTTGGTACTTGTAGAGATACTTTGCATGTATGAGAAATTGTTTTTTTCTATACAGTTTGTATTTAATTAACATGGAAAAGGAATAAAAGTCTTTTTATTAAACCAAATAAACGTTAAAATACGAATAATTGTGATGAGTTGTTAATAAGAATTTAAAATTAGCTCTTAATTAATTTAAAGAATGTTAAATATTTAATTTAGTAAACTGATGAATATATGTAAGTACATAAAAGTAAAATATACATGGCCATTTGGAAAATATGATTTTCTTAAAATTGTATATAACATTTCATTTTATTTAAATTTAATACCTAAAAATTTATTTTAATGCTATTAAATAACGAATGTTATTAATCTTTTAAAATTTTCAATAGGGTGACATAAAATATAATCAAAAGTTATGTATACAAAGGATTTAAAAAAATGCATAAACTAAAAAGAATTTATTCACATAATAAAGGTATACATTAAAAAAAAATATGTACATTTAAAGGAACACATACCAAACATTCTTATAAAAAAAAAGTAAAACAACTTTAATAAAAATAAAAAATTTTTATTAAACTATTTAAATTTAATTTCTATAAATTATTTATTGGGTTAAGAATGAATTAAATATTAATATTTTTCATTTAAAGAATGTAAATTTTACAAGAAATAGGTCATTTAATTTATGATAAATATAACATATATATAAAAATTATGTATTTTTTATTATTAATTTTATAAGAGATTAAATTAATAAAGACCACTCTACATTCTATTAGTTTATTTGCTCAGTACTCCATAGAATAATTTAAATAAGCAATTAAAGAAGATAAAGATAATAAATAATAATAATTTGTTAATAAAAGATCTATTAGATTTCTGGTCTATAAATGTTATGACAAACCAATCCTAAATGATATTTATATTAATAAATTAAGTAAAAACATTTTTTATTTTTGCATGTTAACTATTCTCAGAAAATATGCATATCTAAATGTGTACACAAAAAAAAAAAAAAAAAAATTCTTGCACTTAAAGTACACTAAAAAAAAAAATTTGGTGTACACTTAAAAAAAAAGAAAAAATACATAAATTTATTGAATTTTTTTTTTTTTTTTTTTATGTGTACTAATTACTATAAAAAAAAGATATTTTATTTTATTTGGGAAGTTTTATGACACTTAAATTTTTAATAATAATAAAAAAGTATTAAAAATTTTTATTTATTTTTATTTCTTTTTAAAAATGCCTTTTTTAAAATAAAAAATTCTTTATTTTTGATAATTCACAGTGAATTATATTTTTTTTTTTTTATTGAAAGAAAAATAAAATAGCCTTAAATATTACGTTCATAGTGTATTATGTAAGCGGTTTAATAAATAGATAATAAAATTAATATTATATGTTAATTAGAAAAAATAATTTATGTAAATGACTTTAAGAAAAACGAGTGGAGTTTTTCTTTTGTGTAATTTAATAATTAATTTACTCAATGCTATTAAAGTCATTGAACAGGCAATTAATAAAACTTTTTATATGTTAGTAAAACTATATTAAGTATACTAAAATATACATACACAAAAATATATAATATTTAGAAGAGATAAAAATTTACCTAAGATATATTTATTAAGGGGATATAATTTTTTTATGATAAAAATTTTCTAATATTTTTTTTTGTGAATAATAAAAGGGATAATTTTTTTAAAATGTATCTTAATATCTAATGTATTTAATAATGAATTATTTTTATTCAATGAAAAATGAAAACATTAAATTGTAACATTTTTATTTATTAAATATACTAATACATTGAGTTAGGTATTTTTTTTTATTTTAGAGATAAATTTTCGTAAGTACATAATTGTAATGTCAAAATAAATAAATATAAGTTTTGAAATCATTATAAAAGAACATAACATATATTTTAGAAAATCATTACTGAATAAAAAAATTGAAAAATAAGTATATAAAAAAGAAAAACAAAATATAATTAATGAAGGGATAGAACGAAAAAAAAGTTTAAAAAAATATAAGATTAAAAATGTAGAATAAATTTTTTTTTTAAACCATTAATGATTTATTGTGCTTCTAAGTAATTGTACAATAAATTCAAAGATTAAAATTAAAGGAAAAAGTTTCTATTACTGAAATTTTCTAAATTTTAAAAAACAGAGTTAACATGAAACAAAAACTTTAAAAATTATGAAAACATAATATTATTATTAAAAGTATTATATTTTTATTTTTTATATTCTACAAATTTATATAATATATATACAGAAAAAAACTGGAAGAAAAGTTTTTTAGCTTTTACTGTTCATTTTTTAATCAATATGAATTATAATAAAAATTAAAATTTAAATTAACTCAAAAGAAAAATAATGGTATAAAAAAAAAGTTAAAAAATATCAAAAAATTTTTAGAAATAGTTTTGGTAGAATTAATTTTAAGAGGATACTCAATTTGAACTTCTAAAAGAATAACCTGATTTGTTAATGTTATTTATTTTACTTACTATAATAAACTTATATATAGAAAAAAGTTAGAATAACATTTTAATAACCAATATTTATTAAAGCTAGTTTATATTAAAAATAATTTTAATAAGTAAACGAATAACTAATAAAATATATTAATTGGTAATTTTTTGTTAGAAAGATGAAGTTTTTTTAAAATGATCTTAGTTTAATATATAAAATTATTACTATTTAGTTATGATATTTTATATTTTCTTTATAACTCTTTATAAAAAAAACAAAAAAAAGTATATTATACTTCATATTTTTTATGATAATGACATAAAAAAAAAGAAAATATTATTTTAAAATATATTTAAAGCATTTATTTATATATAATATAAAAAAAATTTTTTTTAAATACAAAAGAATCATTATATTGAAATAATACATTTCATTAAATATATAACAAAAAAAAAAAAAAAAAAATATATATATATATATATATATACATATATATATCATATATTTATGTGAAATTTTGTTAAAAATTTTCATATACACTTATGTGCATTTATTTTTGACTTATATTTATTAATTTTATTTTATTTCTGTATATTTTTAATTTTCTTTTTCACAAAATTACATAAATTGTTCCTTAAAGTTTTTTGCCCACGTATTTTATCATGCATGCATTCAAAAATTTTAATTATATATTTTTTAATCGCATATAAGGTTCCAAAATAATATTTATACTTATTATAGATATCCCTTTATTAAAATGAATAGGTATTATTTATGAATAAATTACTTTCATGTAAGGAGTAATATAAATAAGTGTAAATATAAGTCATGTTAAATTTATAAAAAGTGTTTAATTAGATTTTTACATATTTGTGCTTTTTTATATATTATATAAGACGTGTTAATAAAATAATAAACCATTTCATTAAAATTTTTTCTTTCCATGAAGGGTAAAGTTTTACGAATTACTTAAAACAGTTTTCATTTATATTTATATATATATATAATGTGAAAACATAAATGCATTAAAGATATTCTGTTTAATTATGTTCTATTAATTTCTTATGTAAATAAAACAATGTATCACAATTAATAAAATTTAATTCTTTTAATTTTACATTTAATTGGATATGCTTTTTTTTTTCATAAAATTATAATTGTATATAAAAATAATTTTATGTTCAAAGAAGTAATATAATAAAACATCAACAGCAAATTAACAATAATGTTAATAAAATAATAAATAAGTAAATATATTATAATTAATACTTACTTTATAATTAGAGAAAATAATAATACTTTATTATTATTTTCCATTATTATACAGATTAAATATTAATTTAATAATATAATTAGTAACCTGGTTGATCTTGCCAGTAGTCATATGCTTGTCTAAAAGATTAAGCCATGCAAGTGAAAGTATATATATATTTATTATATAGAAACTGCGAACGGCTCATTATAACAGTTATAATCTACTTGAAATTTTTTTTATAAGGATAACTACGGAAAATCTGTAGCTAATACTTGATCGATTGTTCTTCATTT
>NW_021628219.1:0-91 GCF_900005855.1 Plasmodium gallinaceum | reverse complement strand
TATTCATATATATATATTTAAATAAATAAATAATAAAGAAATAAATTGTATAAGAATTTGGAATAATTTTAGAATGTTTGAAATTTAAAAT
>NW_021628217.1:12973-25548 GCF_900005855.1 Plasmodium gallinaceum | reverse complement strand
TCTTTATCTATTCTTGCTGCATTTGCTATTTCCTCGTAAGATGGTATAACGTATAAATGTTCATATACCCCTTGAGGTTTAATGCAATTTAATGTCATATAATTAGGAAGATCTGTTTTATCTTCTATTGATCTGTGATCCAATCAGCTAAACTATTTTGAACTCCTTCAATATGTTTGAATTCTCAGTTAAATTTAGACATTATTAACTTCCATCGATATAATTTTCCAGTATTAATTGAATCCATTCCAATAATACCTTTACCATCTGTTTTAATTGTCTTAGATCCTTTAATATAATAATCGAATGTTTCACATGCTACTACTATAGCAAATAATTCTTTTTCGACCGTACTCCACCTTTGTTGTACTTCATTTAATTTCTTCGATGTATAATGAATAAATTTAGTTTGACCTGTGTCCTTATCAATTTGAGTCAATACAGATTCTATAGCCTAATCTGATGAGTCAGTATAAATAGTGTAGGGTTTTCCTAATTCTGGAAATGAAAGATAAGTTATTTTCCTTCATTTTATTCCTGATTTGCTCCAAAGCCTTTGAATGCTCTTCTTTCCATTCAAATTTCTGTTTCTTAGTTAACAAAAGAACTAGTTTATAAGTCAACTATGATAAGTTCTTAATATAATTCCTGTAATAATTAGAAGCTCCTATGAATGATCTTAATTGGTTTTTAGATTTAGGTCGCTTTGTCTCAATAATTGTTTTCACCTTATCTAATGAAGGTCTTATACCATTTCGATCTATCTCTTGACAAAGATAAGTTATAGATGTTTTAAAAAGTTTACACTTTTCTTCATTTATTCCTAAATTATTATTACAGAATAATTCAAATACTCGTTTTAATAATTCTATGTGTTCAAATAGTGTTTTTGTAAGAATGACGATGTCATCAATGTACACAACTACATAATTCTCTTGAATTAATTTCATAAAAATATCTTCCCTTATTTTTTGAAATTGTGTAGGACTTGTTTTTAGTCCAAATCGTAATACATTAAATGCAAATATTCCCCTCTTAGGAACTATAAATCCAGTATATGATTTACTATTTTCCTCCAATGCAATATTCTAAAATCCATTTTTAAGGTCTATTTTCGAAAACCATTTTGTTCCATGAAAAGTTTGAAATATGTGTTTCATATGTAGGATGACATATAAATCATCTAGTATAAATTTATTTAAATACCGATAATCTAACGTGACTCTCCATTGACCTGTTTTCTTCCGAACCATTACTATTGGTGAGGTCCAATTTTCATTGACTTTACTTATTACTTTTAATTTTATCATTTCATCTATTTTTCCATGTAATTCTGATAACATGTATTCGCACAATGGTCTAGGGTTATAACGTTCAGGTTTCCTTTGTACCTGAATAGAAACTTTGTATTTGTTGTTGAATTCCATGATTTTATTTTTCCAGAATCTTGTATTATTTCTTAATACTTTTTCCAACTCTTCTTTATTTTTCTGATCTTTTAAGTCAGATCCTTCAATAAAATTCTAAATAAATTCTTTATTCGAATTCTCTAATTCATTCTCCCTTACTTCGGGTTTAATTTCCATGATATACATATGTTGATCTTTTTTTTTTACGATGGAATATCCTAATTCGTCATTACTAAACCGTTAAGTAATATCAGGGGTTTATCTGTTTTTATTATTGCAAATCTGGTTAATACCTACATATTGGTAGATTTCATAAATATTTTCATCTTTTTAGATTTCATTGCAAATATCTACGCTATATATTCCACAAAACGTGATTAGTTGTATTGAGGTATATGGTTCTATACCTAGTTCTTTAGCTGAAACCGTTGATACAGTACATAAATCTGCTCCTTTATCTAGTAGTACATTGACGTTATGTCCGTTAATTTCTACTGTTTGTTAAGCTTTCGTATATCGTCCTTTTTCGCTTCCAATTTCTATGGTCCTATTAACAGATGATTTACTTTCGGCTGAGTCTGTTACACATTCGTCGGATTTTCTTTTTGTCTTTCCAAGTGTTCCAATTGTTTATTAAGGTATTTTTGCATTTGATGCATTTTCTGTGGATTAGTTTCATTTTTGATCATTTTAAAATTTAAATAATATCTTTTATCTGTTATTATACCTTTGATTTAATCTTCTTTATCTCGAATCACTTTATTCCTACCTACTAATGCCAAATGTCTTATCATATTACAATTACTACATCTTTTTTTTCTATATATACAATCCTTTTTAAGATGTCCTTTTTCGCCGCAACAGTAACATTTATTAAATATTCTGTCTTTCCTTTCTGAATATCCATCCTTATATCTATTTACTGTCCTCACACCCAAGTTTTTAGGATTATTTTCTTCTTTGCACATGTCTTCTAATGCTAACATTGTTGATATTACATCCATAAATTCATTATTCTTAGATAATTTAATAGGTACTTTTACTAAACAATTAAATGGTATTCGCAATCTAAAAAATCTCCATAAATCGTCAATATTAAATCCGTTTGGTTCATCAAAACATAAATAACCATCCACATATTCCTTATAGTCTTCAATGGATGAATTCATAGCTTCCAGTACACTGTTCCCCCTATCTACAAATAATACTTTTCTCATATGTTTGATATGCTCATCACCATTCTTAAATATATTCTTCAAGAATTTTATCTTTAACTGTAACATTTCCGTTATTTCCTCATCGCAATAAAATTCTGTTATCCATCCTGAATAAGATGCTGGTAATAAAGATTCCATTATCATGAATGTGTCAATTTTGGTTAACTTTCTCATTTTAACTATGTTTTCAAGCTCGTCAAACCATTTAGAGTATTTTTCAAACGAAGCCTCTTCCAATTTTGATAATACTTTTGGTATCTTTACTTTAGTGCTCTCAAAATCTCCATTTGTTCTGAATATATAAGACATTTTAATCGTTATAATACTTTTGAACACGTCTAATACTAACTTATCTTCTTCTTTATCCATTGTTAAAAACCTGCTAATCCAATGAGGGTTCTGTGTGTGCTGGTTTCGATTTTCCTGCCGTTGTCTCCAATTGGTTTATTAACTGTTTATTCGGTGGCTTTGCTAGAATACTGAACAAACATATTAATAAAGAGCATGTAGAGTTCCCTCTACGGTTTTAATGTATTTATATATATTTTTAAATGCTTTGAACGAGTAATCCTTAATTATATAATCTACTTCATTTAGCATTCTTTAATTTCAATAGGCATTTATTTACTTTAATGAAAATTTTTATTTTTATTAAAAATTTATATCCTTATTGAATATTGATTATTAATTAATTGTAAATTACTTGTTTATTTGTTATGAGTTACATTCAGCAATTAATATATATTGCTGTTGAATTAACAGAGATAAACAATTTTTTACAAATATTAAAAATTATACAAATATTAATTACATGAAAATTTTACTGTTATTTTGTATAAAATTTTCTTTTACCAAATTCATCAAAATCATATTTCTTTATCCAAAAAAAAAAATTCTTTTTTTTTTTTTTATCAATTTTTTTTCCTGGTAGTCCTTGTACTTTTTTTTTAAAAAAAGTACAAACAAAAAAAAATTGATCTTCATTTTTTTTTTTTTTTTGTGTGTGCATGACCAACCTCGTATTATTCATTTAACTAGTCCGTTTATTTTACAAAAAGATTAATAAAACCTTTTATTAACCACAAAGTCACCGAATACCCAATTAATAAATTAAGGACTAGTAATATATCACAAAGTTGCTAGGTTGTCATTTTATATAGTAAAAAAAAAACTATTGATACATAGAAGCCTAAAATTAACAAGCTATTTGGGTCATTTTTAGGAGCTTTTAATTATTATAGAATGTTAACAAAAGGTATTATTATCTATTATGAGAATAAAAAGTAGCAGTTATATGGAAAATAATTAGTTATTCATGTGGTCTGCAAATAATATTACAGACCTTTTTTGTATAATATTTAGATGCATAAATGGAATAAAAATATTTTATTATGTGCATGATAAATTGTGGATACAATGTGCAATCATAGATGCCTACATTAAAATAGTTACTCAAAGAGTATATACACAAAAAAAAAAAATATATACATAAAAAAAAAGGGTAATATTAAAAAGAAAAAAATAATTTTATTTATTTCATTCTTTTGGATGATATGAAAGTTACTGTGGAGTGTATATATATATTTTCTTTTTACGTTAAAATGTAATATTAAGGAAATTACATTTTGAATAATTGTATAAATTAACTTAAAAAAAAAATAGTTAAATATTAATTAGTATAAGATGTTGATTAATAAAAATAAAGATTTAAAATTAAAATCATAATTCAATTAAAATTTAGTCTATTAAAGTTTCCTGTACATTCTCTTTATTAACTTGTTTTTTCAATAGTACAGAAGTCACTGAACGAATAAATAATAAATCAGTATGCCAGAAAAACGTGAACATTGAAATATGCACAGTGGAGTTTGTGAATTTCAAGAAAAATTAGTATACTAAAAATACGTATATTAAAAAAAGTTTATATTTTTTTTTATATGTCCACTTAAAAAAAAAGAAGTTATACAAATGTATTTTATACAAATGATAATTTATTAATTTTTTTTTTATTATTAAGAAAATAAATATTATTTTTTTTTAAAGAAGTGGGTTTTTGCTTCTTACATAATGAATATATAGCATGTGGTAAGATTTTGTAGTGCTATGTATAACAACAGTTGTATAGTATATATATTGACTTAGTCGCGAAATAAATAAAAAAGTTGATATTAAATGATAAATTATTAAAAGTTATGTAAATATAAAATTTTAAAATTAAAAATTAATTTTGTGTTAAATAATATAATATATAGGTAATTTATTATTATTTATAATAATTAATATTATGATAAATTATATAGAGAATTCTTTGTATTTTGTTAATTAACTTCCTTATCTAAAACACTATAAAAATCTTTGAATGACCAATTAATACAACAAATATTAAGGAAATAATTTATTAAAGAATGTGTAGAACAGTTATACTATTTGTTTTGTTAATCATATCAATATTTTTGTTATAAATAAGTAATATTATATAATTAAATTATATAAAATAAAATAAAATAAATAGTTATAATCTAACACACTTTTATTATTCTGAACGCATTAATTATTTTATAAGATGTATTTATCTAATTTAAGAAAAAATTCTCAATATAAATATCCATAAATATATATAAAATAATCTTTGTTAAAATAAATTAATAATTCTCCATAAAATAAGTACATAATCAACAAAAGGGAAAAAAATAATTATTCATCAAAAATAGATGATAATTAAATTTTTTCAAATTAAATTCAATTATACATAAAAAAAAATTAGTAAAAAGAAAAAAAAAAATTATTAACTACATCAACACTAAAAAAATAAAACAATATTCAAGGGAAAAAATTAAAAATTTTTTTATATTATATATTAACTGCGTGATAGTAATTCTAGTTAGATTGATAAGGTATTTTCTTAAATATTTTGCATACATATTGATTATCTGCACTATATTAAAATTAAGATATTTAAAAAGATGAAGAGTACATTTTTTTAACTAAGAATACAATTTTAGAATTTTTTTTTATATGAATTGTTATTAGAATTTTTTATATTACATTTCTTTAAATGAATTGAAAATTTTCTTTTTCTTTTATTATATTAATAAAATAGGATGAACGTCATTTGATTATATTTAATATTAAGTAAATAATCGTTATAATTAAAATATGCAAGTTATATCATCAATAATATTCAAATTAACTTTATAACATTTATATATATTTTTTTAAATTTACATAGTTATTTTTAATGAATCATTAATAAATACCTGATAATAATTACTATTAATTTTTTGTTTTTTTTTATTGAAATGTTATTTTAATTTTTATAATAAAGCAGATGCATATAATCAATTTAAAATTAAATTATAATTTTTTACTATAATTAAAATATATGAAAAATATAGTGACATCACTATATTAATGGAATAAAATTAAAATTATTATTAATTATATTCCCAAAATAAATAATATAATATAGTACATATTCATGATTTTTATTATAAATGCATGTACTTCTTTCATATTATCCTTTTTTTACTTATTTTTATTAATATTTCTTATTTTTAAAATGTTTTGTATATTACACTGCAAATTAAAAAATAAAATAATGCATGCATAAATTTTTAAAATTCAAGTTATAGTCATTAAAAATCTTTTAAAAATGCATAAAAATTAAATATTAATATAAAATAAATTCTTTTTTTTTCTTTNTTTTTTTTATTAGTTGATTTTTTTTTCTTTTCTATAGTTTTATTATTCAAATGCTTACTTTCAAAACTTTAGCTTATTTGTTTTTATTAAAAAAAAAAAAAAAAAAAAACAAAAGATAATTTCTAATAATTAAAATGTTGCATATTGAATTTTTTTTTTTTTTTTTTTTTTCTTTCATATTGAAAAATTTATAAGTTAAAATATTACAATTTAAAAATTATAAGAAAAACTTTTAAAAAAATTATATATAATTACAACGGAAATTTTTTTCCAAAAGAGATTCTATAAATTTTTTCTTTTACTTTTTTTTGAAATAAATATCTAAATACATTTAGTATAACAGGTATATAAAATAAAACTCTCCTATTTTTTTTTTTTTTTTTTTTTTTTTTTTTAATTTTTTTTTTTTTTTTTTTTTTTTTTTTTTTTTTTTGATAATTAAAAATTATGTGTATGTTATTTTTTTTATGTATTTGTAATTTATTCATTTTTTTTTCAAAAAGTTTAATATTATGAGAAAAAAAAATGAGAAAATTGCAAATATTTAACGTGACAACTCATTTTTTTTTAAGTGTTGAATAATTGTTTTTTAAAAAAATTATAATTACAATATTAATGAATATTTTAAAGTGTTTAAATTTTATTTTTTTTAAAAATGTAGATAAGCTAAATGAATATATCTTGTTCATTTAATATATTTTATATTAATTGAATTATTATTTCCTAGTAAAAATACAAATTTTTTAAAATTTTTAACTTTTTTTTTTTTTTTTTTTTTATTGTAAATAGTATTGTGAAAAATCTAAAACAATTACAATGCAATAAATTTAAAAATACTTTTTCCTAAAGTAAAATTTATCTTTTATAATGTATGTAATCAATTGCATAATAAAAAAAAAAAAAAAAAAAAAAAAAATTTTTTTTGATCACATAATTAAGAATCACTCGTTCAAAGCATTTAAAAATATATACAAATACATCAAAACGGTAGAGTCAACTCTACATGCTCTTTATTAATTTGTTTGTTCGATGCTCTATAAGAGTAGCCGAACACCCAGTTAATAAACCACCAATACATAATAATAAAATTTTTATATTTGTAATATTTATATAATTTAATATGTCTCATTAATTGCCTATGTTTGCTAACTTGAAGGCAGCGGATTTGAGTTCCTAAACATTATTCATAACATTATAAATCATATATATGAATTAATAGTTAATGTTCAATTAGGAATCAAATTTTTAATAATAGCAGAAATTTTTATTAATGTAAATAAATATCTTTTAAAAACAAGGACTGTTCAATGATATAGACTATATATAAAACAGTTTAGTAGTTCATAGAATTGAAAAATTATGATTAAATTCACTAAATTAGTAAACTATATATGCTCTTTATTAATATATCTGTTCAATACTCTAGAAATGTCAATGGATAGGATTTTAATATATCATTTATAAACATGAGAAATTATATTAATTCAAATATTATTTTAAATTCCAGATGCATTTCTCATACAGAGGAAAATTTTGTTATTGAAGATATTTCAACTTTAAAAAAATACCGTACAAGAGGGAAAATAAACAAGTTATTTTTTTTTATAAAAATTTCTATATTTACCCTACTAATTTGGATATTACTTTATTGTGAAAATGTAGATGATAATAAATCTTTTAAATTTTTTTTTTTATTTTTTACTGTTTTTTTTAAATTAAAATTTTTATTTTAAATATTTATCGTTTTATTTTTATTTTAGTACAATTACAGATCATGGAATGATAAATACAACCTAAAAAACAAATTAGATTTAGGATCTAAAAGATCTTTAGCAGAAGGTAAGGAAGTAATAGAACCAACAAATGAAGAATTAAAAGTAAGTTCATCGAATATACAAACAAATTTAGAAGAAAATAATACAAAAGTTGAAAAATTGGAATTAAAAGAGGAAGAAAAGGATAAAAAGGAAATAATAAAAATAGAAAATGATAATGTAGTAGAGAAAAAGAGAGAAAACAATAAAAAAGTAAATAGTTTGAATCTAATACAAAAGTTCAAAAGTTTTTTGAGAATATTTAACATAGTTTCTATTGTTGCATTACCAATTTTGTCAATGACACTATCTATTATAGCACTTTCTAATAGTGAGAAGGAAAGTAAATATGTTAGCGGGTCGAATATAGTAACTTCTTTATATCTTGTATTAAATTCAATTCTTTTGATGGATTTAAAATCAAATAGCAATAATATGTAAAAGCAAATTATGAATAATTTTTTTAAAAAAAATTGTTCTCTAAAAGAAAATTTCAGGATATAGAAGTTAATAATATCTTAAATATTATTATGACTTCTAACATAATGTTATAAATAGGTAAGTTAAATTTATTCATTGGATTATATGTAAAAATTAGATTGTTTGCTAGTAAAGATATACTATTTATTGATTCTTCGAAATTTCCTCTTTTAGTTTGTCCGTTATAGTAAACTCTTAATATATGATGAATTACCTTTTAATATATATATAATGTGTTATTTTTTTATTAATTAAATTAATATTGTAAAATAATTAGAAGAAATATGTTTTTTTAAAAAATTCATTTTTAAGTTCTAGAAAAACTTTCTAATATGAAATATATTGTAATATATTATAACATAAATTTAATGATAAATAATTCATATATTACCTATATCTTATAGATATTTATATAGATACTTTAATTCCCATTCTGAAATTATAATAGATATAGCTATGTCTAATTGGTGAATTAATTTGTGATTTTATGATGGAAATAATACAAGTATTTTCATACTCTAGTCTTAAATCACATTTTAGTTTTTAATTTTGAAGTTTTAAATTTTATTCTGAATTGAATATGAAAATATATTAATAATTTTATAGTAAATTTATATAGATGATTTTTTTTTTTTTTTTTTTTTTTTTTTTGTATAATATTTATTAATTATTATATTTGAATAATAGAAATTTATTACAAATATAATAGATAATTCAATTCCATAAACATTTAAAAAAATAGCTTTTTTTTCATTAATTAATTATTTCTAAAAGAAATTGAAATTATCAAAAAGTAAAAATAATTACTTCATAACTATAATAATGAATATTTATCCCTGTATGCTTTATTAACTGGATACTCGGTGACTCTGCTAGAGTACTGAACAAAAAAATTAATAAGGAGCATGTAGAGTTGCTTCTACGATTTTGATGTATTTATATATATTTTTAAATGCTTTGAACGAGTGATCCTTAACTATGTAAACTACTTCATTCAGCATTCTTTGATTTCAATAGGTATTTATTTACTTTAATAAAAATCTTTATTTTTATTAAAAATTTAAATCCTTATTGAATATTGATCATTAATTAAATGTATATTACTTGTTTCTTTGTTATAAGTTTAACTCAGCAATTAATATATATTGGTGTTAAATTAACAAACATAAACAATTATTGACAATACAAAAAATTATATTAGTATTAATTACATGAAAATTTTATTGTTATATGTATAAAATTTTCTCTTACAAAATTAATTAAATCCTACTTCGTTAAAAAAAAAGAATTTTTTTTTTTTTTTTTTTTTATCGTATTCGTATCGGTAACAAATTTTTTTCCAATTGATTTTTTTTTTATCAATTTATTTTTTCCAGACGGTCTTTATATTTTTTTTTTTTTTTAAAATAAAGCAAAAAAAAAAAATTGATCATTTTTTTTTTTCTTTTTTTATATGTGCATGAACAACTTCGTATACTTCATTTAACTAGTCCTTTTATTTTCCAAAAAGGTTAATAAAACCTTTTATTAACCATTAATTGACTGCATTATCTAGCTATTAATTTATTAATGTTACAATAGCCAAACAATAGTTATAAATAATATTTTTTACATTATGAACATTACCATACTTATAACAATTACAATAATTTCTACATTTAATGGATTATTATTTGGATAATTTTAATTTTTAAATATACAATACATATATTATTTAAAAGATTTTAATACCATGAAGCAATATATATGAATGTAAGTTAATATTATATTTCACATATATTTAGTTGGAAAAACTGCATTTATGTATTATATTAAAGAAATATATATCATAAAAACTCACTTTTATTAAAAATACGACTATTTTTTAAAGTAAAATGATCGTTAATATATTAAGAAGGTAGTATTTATGCATATACTTTTTTATTTATGTTATATCAAAGATTCTTACAAATTAAATTAAGAAAATAAAAGTTCTTAATAAAATTCTTTATTAATGCTTACAAAGATGTTTATAGCACTTAAATATTTTAGAAGAAAGTAAAATTTGTAAGGGACAATTGTTTAACTCTTTTCTATTATATAAATTATTTGTTAATTGCTCATTTATTTATCTTGCTAGTATCGAAAAAACAAATTAATAAAAAGCACGTAGAAAAAGCTCTATTCATTTTATCATTATCAGATTATTAACTTTTATTAATTATATTAATTATTAAATGAATGATTAATTACTATTGTTATTAGTTTACATTATATCTTATGTATGTTACATTTGATAATATATACTTAATTTTTTATAAAAAAATAAAATAATAAAATATATAAATATTTTTTTCACATCTTGTTCCTTTTTAGAGCAAGTGTTTTTTTTTTTAGATGCATTTACTTTTAGAGCAATTGTTTTTATTAAACGTATTTACTTTTAGTGATATATTTTTATTTGAGATACATACTTTCTTTACGCTTTTATGTATACCTATTTTCCTTGCAATATGACCTATACAATTAAAAATGTTTTTTCTATATTTATCTAAATATTATTTAAAATAGGTCGATAATATAATTTATAACCCAATAATTGGGTTACTTAGATTTCATGAGAAAGATAAGGAAAAATAAAAGAATAGCAATAAAAATGTTTACAACTAAAATAAAATAAAATAAAAAATAAAATAAATACAATCTCATAATAATTATAAGTTATCGATTATGTATAAAAAGGATAAAAGAAAAGGAAAATAACTTTCTTTTCACATTTAATTAGAAGGCAATGATAATGCACATGCAAAAGGATATGTTATAATTCTGTTTTATACTTATTTATTGATACATTCTGTATCATGATGAAAATATATACCTTTGTATTTTCTAGGAAAAAATTCATTATATTTAATTAAAGATATATCTTTTTAGTTAATATAATATATAATATTATTATTAAATTTAAAGTTTATACTTGTGATTATTAGTTACAAAAAAAGAAAATTTATAAATACATATTTTTACAATATGTTTCATATAAAAAAGAATTTTCTTCACAGTTTTTGGAATAATTAAGAAAGTAAATTTTCCATAAAATAAATAAACTTTTTTTTGAAACATGCTTTTTATTATATACATATGATTTAATAAATAGTTTTTTTTTTTTTTTTTTAAAATGTAATTAATTTAGAGTGCTTTTTATATGATATATTATTATAATTTCTTCAAAATAGATATGTGTTCACTTTTTCTTTTGAATTTGTGCATTTCATAATTTTTTTTTATTTTGAGAGAAGTAAATGAAGAAGGAAATTTTTTTAAAAATAATTATCATGATAAAAAATAATTATGTATACATATATTATATAAAAATGTGTTTATAACAAAAATAAAAAGAAAACATAAAGATAAAAAAAATATTATAGAAAAATGAAAATAGTTACATTTAAAGCAGAAACATGCACAATTAAAAATTAGTTTAATATATAATTAAAAATGACTACAAATATAGTATAATGTATGAAAAATACATGCATAGAAAAATTTTTAATTTATAGTGTTTTTTTTTTTATTTTTTTTTTGGATGGAGATATAATATCTCTAATATATATAAAATTATATCTATAAATAACAAATACTATATATAAAATAATTTAAAGTTTTACGTGATTCACAGAAAAAAAACTAATAGTTAAACGAAAAAAAAAATAAAAAAAAATTTATTGACATTAAATATATAACATTTATAATTTAATTTATTTCAAATTAGCATTATATAATTTTTTTATCTACTTTAAGGACGAATATAATTTTAATGAAATATTTTTAAAATAACCTTACATATTTTAAAATTTTTTTTTTTAACTTATAAATATACGTTCTTATTTATTTCATTTTTTGAAAAATTAATAGTATTAAATTTGCATAAAGTAAATGTAATATTATGTACAATTATGAAAAATTAAGAATTA
>NW_021628217.1:8065-12880 GCF_900005855.1 Plasmodium gallinaceum | reverse complement strand
ATTTATTTCATTTTTTGAAAAATTAATAGTATTAAATTTGCATAAAGTAAATGTAATATTATGTACAATTATGAAAAATTAAGAATTACATTTCATATAAACAAATAATTTTTTACCTTAAAAACTTATAAAATTTACAAAGGTCGTAATAATACCTAAAGCAATATTACTTATCTCTAACTTATTATTAGTAAAGATAGAAGCAATTTTGCAACTGGATTAACATCTCTAACTTTAATATTACACTATAATTGTATTAAAATGAAAACATTTACTTTATATTTAAAAATTTTTACATTTCTTCTTTTAATTTGGATATTCCATTGTCTTTACAACGTAAGATAAACTTCATATAAAAAAAACACATATGAATATATTTTATTTCTAATCATTTTAAAAATTTTACTTAATTTATTACTATAATAATTGAAAAAAAATTTTAAACATTTTTATTTAATCCCATAGTATGATTCCAGTAAGTCTTTGATTAATAGAGATACATTACAAGCAAAAATTGGGTTAAAACACGAAAGAATGTTAGCAGAGGGTGATATATCAGATAAAAAATCAGCTTATTTTAAAAAACGTGTAGAACATTATCCATCTGGTGAAAAGGAGTTTTTACTTCATGAATTGGTTCATTTAATGTATATGTATATTGAATGTTATAACGCTAATATTAAAACAAACATTGTAGATAATGTTTTATTAAATGAAGAAAATGAAATAAGATATATATGTAGAAATAAAATATTGAATGCTTATCGAAATAATATTTCAGAAGAAAGGCGTTTAGAAGAATTTTAGACATTCATTAGTAGAGTATTACAAATGGAAAAAGAAAAAAATTAATTGATAGAATTTCGATAAATCTTCATTTATATTATGAAAAATTTTTATGTCAATATAAAGAACAAGAAAAAAATAAAATGAAAACAATAAATAAAAAACTAAAAACTAAAAAATTGGATAAAAATAGACTTTGTTAATCTTTATTAAAATAAAAATTAATACATGAAAAGAAAATACTTAATAAGCCATGCACAAGTTCTAGTTAAAAAAAATCAATATTTAGCTTTGCATTTTTTTATAGAATTATATTTTATTTTCTTAAAAGAAAAAAAATAAAATTATTAAGAGAGAAAAAATTTTTAGAAAGAAATATTTTTATGAGAATATTTTACATTTTTGAGAATAAAATTTTCGCTGTTAGTGATATTAATATAATTTATATATTTTTGCTCTTTTAAGAAAAAGAGAACTTGAGTAAATGAAAATTATTTATAAAAAGTTATAAATGAATATTTAGCACTTAGAAATTAATATTTAATGAAAATTTCTGTTCTTAATAAAAACATAAGATTTTTATTAAAGGAAATAAATTCTTAGTGATCTATATAATTTACAGTTTACAGGTTTATAACATCGAAATTATATTTAAATTCATTAAATTATTAGAGAAAGTTCTACATTTTCTTTATTAATTTTTCTATTTATTACTTGATTTATTAATTACTCGTTCAATGATTTTGTAATACTGAAATAACAAAATAATAAAGAACACATAGAGAAAATTTTATTATTATATTTTTTATTAATTAACATATAATACAAATTATTCATTTTCATTAATTAATATAATATAATAATTGAATTATTGGTTTATTAAATGGGTGTTCGGTGACTTTGTTAGAGGACTTAACAAAAAAAATAAATAAAGAGCATGTAGAGCTGCCTCAACGGTTTTGATGTATTTATACATATTTTTAAATGCTTTGAACAAGTGATCCTTAATTATGTAATCTACTTTATTCAACATTATTTAATTTCAATAAGTATTTATATAATAAAAATCTTTGTTTTTATTAAAAATTTATATCCTCATTGAATAATGATTATTAATTGAATGTATATTACTTATTTCTTTATTATTATTTAGTTCCAGCAATTTAAATATGTTACTGTTGAATTAACAATATATAATCAATTAGTAAAAATACAAAATTAATTATAAGTATATTAATTACGTAAAAATTTTTAATTTCTATATATAAAATTTTCTCTTACAAAAAAAATTAATATCAAAAAACTTATAAAAAAAATTAAAACATAATATATTTATGTAAATATCTTTTTTATTTTTAATATCTCATTCTTATTGGTAACAAGTCTTTTTTTAAGTGATTTTTTTAACCCATTTTTTTCTGAACATTCTTTTTTTTTCTTAAAAAAAAATATATATTTTTTTTTTTATGTCCTCTTATTAATAAAAATAAAAACAAAAAAAAATTTATCATTCTTTTTTTCTTTTTTTTTTTTTTTTTTTTTGTTATTTGCATGTGAATGACCAACTACGTATTCTTCATATAACTAGTCCTTTCTATTTCCAAAAAGGTTAATAAAGCCTTTTATTAACCAATACCTTATTACCTATTTATTATCTAAATAATTAAAAATTCTATAATGTGCATGCATTTGTCTTTTTGCTTGTATCTTAAGGGAATCTTATCCATTTAAAAAATAAATTGGATTTTATTTTATCATGTAGGAGGATTATCTAACTATCAGTTTTATGAAATGGTGCATAGGACAGGTTAACAATGTCCTGCTTAATACTTCTTAACATTTTATTAGGATTTTGTTTTAGTAATTCGCTATTTAAGTAATAATGTTAATTAAACTATCAAATTAATTAAGTTTCACAAAGTTCGTTATTAGATTTTTGGTCCACTGTTTTCTATAGATTATAAATTATTTATATATAATTATGTTAAATAAAGTAAAATGAACAATATATTTCATATAAAATTTAAATACTTGAATATTTGTTAAGAAAAGGCTTTATTAACCTCTATGATAATAAAAAGGACTAGCTAAATGAAGAATACGTAGTTGGTCACGAACAGGAAAAAAAAAAAAAAAATAATTCAATAATTTTTTTTTTTATTTTTCTTTTAATAAATTGGAAATACATAAAAAAAATATATATTTTTTTTTCAAAAATAATTAATAAAAGAAGGAAAAATGGTAAAATAAAAACCGGGAGTATGATATGCTACGAATGAAAATGAGATCTTAAAAAGATAAAAGATATTTTCATATAAAAGAGCTTAATTTGAATAGCATTTACATTTTTAATATGTGAGAGAAAATTTTATACATATGACAATAAAATTTGCACATAATTAATATTAATATAATTAATTTGCATTTTTACTAATTGTTTATGTTTGTTAATTCAACAGCAATATATATAAATTGCTGAACATAACTCATAACAAAGAAACAAATAATTTACATTTAATTAATAATCAATATTCAATAAGGATTTAAATTTTTAATAAAAATAAGGATTTTTATTAAAGTAAATAAATGCCTATTGAAATTAAAGAATGCTAAATGAAGTAGATTACATAATTAAGGATCACTCGTTCAAAGAATTTAAAAATATGTATAAATACATTAAAACCGTAGAGGTAACTCTACATGTTCTTTATTAATTTGTTTTTTAAGTACTCTAGTAAAGTCACCGAACACTTAGTTAATAAATCACTTTATTAATATGTTTGCTCAATACTATGGCAAAGTTATGGAATAAGAAATAAATAAATTAATGTTTCAACTGAAAAATTAATCATTTCAAAAAAAAAATAAATATATTTTTTTTTTTGCATTTAAAAATTAGAAAAAGAAAGCAATGAAATTAACAATTAATTTTTTTTTTTTTTGCATCTAGAATTTGCATGTATAATTAAATATTTTGCACACAAGTATTACCGTTGATTCTCAAGAAGGTTAATAATACATTTTATTAACCAACATGAAATTGCTAAGTAAAAAAAAAAAAGAAAAAAATTAGTTAATGGTTTTTTTTATTTTTGTAATTTAAATACATAAAGAAATAAATTTTTTCTTTTTTTAAAAGGAATTTAGTTGTTGAAAAATAGAAGAAAAAGTTATTGAATAAGAAAGATTATTGTGGTGTATTTTTATTTAAATTAATATAAGAAAATTTTATATTAACTATAATATAATTTTTGTGTTTTGTAATACTTACGTAATATAACTTGAATTTTATCAATTTTTTATGCTTGTTAATTTGAGAGTAATAACTTTGAATTGTTAAATATAAATCATAATATAAGTAAAATAAATGTAATTAAGGTTTTATTAATTTCCTATTCATTACTTTGCTAGAGTATTGAAAAAAAGGATTAACAACGAGCATGTAGAGTTTCGTCTACCATTTAAATGAATTTAAATTTGTTTTTAATTCTATAAACCATTGAAATGTTTATGGTCTCCCTCATTGAGCAGTTATTGTTTTTAAGAGGCATTTAATTATTTTAATAAAAATCCCAATTTTTATTAAAAATTTAAATCCTTATTAATTTTAGTTTTAAATAACATATATTTTACTTATAAGGTTACGATTAATGTTTAACATTTCAAATTCACTTCTCTAGAATTAGCAAATATAAATAACAAAACTCGAAATAAGTTATACAATGATACAAACGTGAAAATTTTATTATTGTTAATATAAAATTTTCCTTTAAAATTCAAAGATAAAAATTTGTCACGAAAAAACTTTTTATCAAGTTTTCTTCCATTTTTAATAACTTGAATATTTTTTTCACACTATTCAATTCTTTTTTTTTTTCATTTATCTAGTACTTTCATGTTTATTTATTTTCCATACAGCTATTAATTTTTTTCTCAAAAACTCTAATAATTCCTTTTATTAACAAATTTTTAACTCTAATAATTCTCAATAAAGACTTTTTTTTTTTTTTTCCTTTTTGTGTCCTTTTT
>NW_021628217.1:0-7065 GCF_900005855.1 Plasmodium gallinaceum | reverse complement strand
ATTCGGATTCTGTTTTATTGTCTGTCATCTCATTCTTGAATTCGGATTCTGTTTTATTGTCTGTCATATCATTCTTAGATTCGGATTCTGTTTTATTGTCTGTCATCTCATTCTTAGATTCGGATTCTGTTTTATTGTCTATCATCTCTTTCTTAGATTCGGATTCTGTTTTATTGTCTTTCATCTCATTCTTACCTTTGGATTCGGTTTTATTGTCTCTTATCTCTTTCATAGATTCGGATTTTGTTTTATTATCTCTCATCTCGTTCTTACATTTGGATTTGATTTTATAGTCTCTCATCTCTTTTTCACATTCGTCTAAAAATTTTAAAAATTCTGACATAAGTTTTTCCATAATACTATGAATTAATTTTTTTTTTTCTTCCTCTGAAATATCTTGTTGATGAGATATTGAATATAGATCTTTAACGTGGTTAGCTGAAATTTCATTCCAGTCATTATTCCATTTTTGGTCTCTCCATTTAGGGTCCATTCTACTTGTTTCATCATTAAATAGCTTCCTCATTTGTGGAGCAGTGACCTCATTCCAATAATTGTACGGATTCTTGTATATATCCGCATTTTCCCATGTGCCATTAGGACCCGTAGGGTGCCATAAGAACCTGTAGGGCACCATAAGTACCCACAGGGTGCCATTAGGACCTGCAGGGCACCATAAGGACCCACAGGGTGCCATTAGGACCCATAGGGCCTACATAAGGACCCATAGGGTGCAATTAGGGTCCATGGGGTGCTATTAGGACCCGTAGGGCACCATTAGGACCTGTAGGATGCCATTAGGACCCATAGGGTGCTATTAGGACCCATAAAGAGCCATAAGAACCCATAGGGTGCTATTAGGACCATAGGGTGCCATAAGGACCTGTAGGGTGCCATTAGGATTCATAGAATGCCATTAGTACCCATAGCGTGCCATAAAAACCCATAGGGTGCCATTAGGATCTGCAGGGTGCCATTAGGACCCATAGGGTGCTATTAGGACCCATAGGATACCAAAGAACCCGTACGGTGCCATTAGGACCTGTAGGGTGTCATTAAGACCCATAGGGTGCCATTAGAACACATAGGGTACCATAAGGACCCATAGGGTGCCATTAGGACCCATGAAAAAAAAAAAAAAAAAAAAAAGTGCAAATAAAAAAAAAATATTATATTTTCATTCCTTAAAATTAAAGTGGNAATATTGAAGTGGAAGTTGTTAATTCAAGTGTAAAACTGTTTCAATTTTCAATAATGCTAAATTATGGATTTGTAATATTAATTTAGATATTATTATAACTTGTACTAATTTCTTAAATTTTTAAAATAGAAAATTATTTTCATATATGAAATGTAATTTCTAATTTTTTATTATTACACACGATATTATAGTAACATTAGATAGAAATAATATTTTTAAATCTTTAAAAAATAAAATAAGAATGTTAATTAACAAATAAATAAAAAATGTAACAAATCGGATAAAGTTATTTTAAAAATATTCTATTAAAATTTTATTTATCTTTAAATTATGTAAAAAAATAAAATATTTTTAATTTAATGCACATAAAAATTATAAATGATATACATTTAATGTTGAAGTATTTTTTTAATTTTTTTTTTCTAAATTACTAATCTCTGTGAATTATGTCGCACTTTAAATTATTTTATATACGGTATACTATGATTTATAAATATAAATCTTGGTATATTATATAGATATATCTCCATCAAAAAAAGAAAAAAAAACTCTATAAATTAAAAATTTTTATACGCATGTATTTTTCATACATTATACTATATTTGTAGTCATTTTTAATTATATATGAAACTAATTTTTCATTGTGCATGTTTTTGCTTTAAATGTAACTATTTTGATTTTTCTATTATATTTTTTTTATCTTAATTCTTTTTTTTTTTATTTTTATTATTGATAAATGTTTATACAATATAAGTATTTATTTATTTTTTGTTATAACTATTATTTAAAAAAAATTACTTTTTCAACTATTTGAAAAAAAATAAAAAAAATTTGTAAGTACTTAAAATCAAAAGAAAAAGTGAAGATAGGTATTTATTTTTAAGAAATTATAATAGCAAATCATGTAAAAAGCATATTTAAAAGTCAAATAAATTAATTACAATTTAAAAAAAAAAAAAAAATACTATTTTCTTAATCACATATTTAAAGTAAAAAATATTTTTTAAAAGAAGTTTTATTTTTTGACAAATTTACTTTATTCTAAAAATATATTTCTGTAAATTTACTTTTTTACTAGTAATACTTATTAGTTTCAATTTTAATATAAATATTATTTACTGAATATAAAAATATATCTTAAATTAAATATAATAGATTTTTTCTTATAAAATTCAAAAGAAAGTATTTTTAGCGTGATATAATAAATATCAATAAATAAAGATAAAAGAGAATTATAATATAACTTTTTATATATATATATTATTATAATCTTCTAATTAAATATTAAAAAAATAAATTTTTTTTTTTTTTTTACCTTTACATATGTATTTGATAAGTGTTTATTATTATTACGATATGTTTATTTTCTTTTTTATTTTTAGTTATATATATTTATAGCACAATTTTTTATTTTTCATTTTACTTGCGAAATTTAGGTAAATCATTTATATAGTATAAATGAATTCAACAATTGTCCCTTTCTAATATAACTTTTTTCTTAAAAGTTTAAATTTTATAAGACATCCTTGTAAACATCAATGAAGAATTTTAATAAGAATTATTACTTTTTAAATTTAATTTGTTAGAATCTTTGACGTATTATTAATAAAGAGTGGTGTGCATAAATACTATCATTTTTAATATTTTAACACTAATTTTTCTCTAAGAAATAATCATAAATTTAATATAAGTGCATTTTTTATGATTTATATTTTTTTAATATTATATGTAGAAGTTGTTCTTACAAGTAAAAATATGTATAATATAAAAGTGTCTTACATTTAACATAGATATACATGATATTAAAATAATTTGAATAGTGTGTGTGTTGCAGATATAGAAACATAAATTATAAAAATGATAGTTTATGATGTATTAAATGATTATAATAATTATAAATAAGATAATATTCCTAAGGAAAAGAAATTATTTATAGCTCTGATTTATTAATGACAGTTAAATTACTTTCCTCATGTCAAAGAAATAAATTAATAAGGAAAATGTAGCGTAAACTCTACTTAATTTTAATATAAATTTTTTTTTTATTAATAAACATTTAATATAACTTATTAGTTAATTGTTTTTTTTTTAATATAAGCAACACTCTAAAATGTAATTTCCTTAATATTACATTTTAGCTTAAAATAATAATATACATTCTGTAGTAGTCTGCACATTATCCTCCAAAAAAAAAAAAAGAAAAACTAATTTCTTTTTTTAAGATTACATTTTTTTTTTTTTATAATAAAAAAAATATCATCATAATATATATTTTTTTTTAAGTGCACTCACATTAAGTGCAAGTAAATATATAAATATATTTTTTGCTTACATACCTTTTGAATATCTATTTTAGAGCAGACATTTATGATAGCAGATTGTCCTTTTAAATTAGCATGCACAAAATAAAATGTTTTTATTCTACTTATTTGTGTAAATATTATACAAAGATGGTCAATAATATTGTTTATAAAGCAATGTATAACTGGTAAATAAAAGGCTTCATTAACCTTTTTGGTTATAAAAAGGACTATCTATGTGAAGAATACCTAGTTAGTTGTGCTAACTAAAAAAAAAAAAAAAAAAAGATATTTATTATTTTTTTTAAATGATATATTCAGAGACGAAAAGAGAAGATTGGTAAAATAAAAGTCGAGAGTAAGAATTAGTACCAATAAAAATGAGATTTTAAAAAGATAATAATGTTTTCATAAGAGTGTTTAATTTTCATAATATTTATATTTTGAATTTGTGAGAGAAAATTTTATACATATGACAATAAAAAATTTGCGTAATTAATATTCTCATAATTTATTTGCATTTTTACTAATTGTTTATGTTTGTTAATTCAACAGGAATATATTTAAATTCCTGAACATAACTCATAACAAAGAAATAAGTAATTCACATTTAATTAATAGTCGATATTTGATTTATTAATTGGGTGATCGGTGACTTTACTAGAGTACTGAAAAAACAAATTAATAAAGAGCATGTAGAGATGTCTCTACGATTTTGTTATATTTGTATATCTTTTTTATATGCTTTGAACAAGTAATTCTTAAATGTGCGCTCTACTTCGTTCAGCATTCTTAATTTCAATGGGAATTTCTTTACTATAATAAAAATCCCTATTTTTATTAAAAGTTTAAATCCTTATTGAATATTGATTATTAATTAAATGTAAATTACTTATTTCTTTGTCATGTATTATGTTCAGAAATTTTAACATATTGCTGTTGAATTAACAAACATAAAAAATTAGTAAAAATGCAAATAAATTATATGAATATTAATTACGTGAAAATTTTATGGTCTTAGGTATAAAATTTTCTCTCACAAATTAATAATATAAATATTATGAAAATTAAACTATTTTATATAAGCATTATTATCTTTTGTTAAAAAATATACATCCTTCTCTCCATAAAAAAAAATATTCTCTAAAAAAAAATAAATACATTTTTTTTTTTTTATCTCCATTTTTCAAAAGGAAAATATCTCAAAAAAAATTCCAATAATTTTTTTTTTTTTTTTTTAGTTAGCATAACCAACTACGTGTTCCTCACATAGCTAGTCCTTTTTATAGCCGAAAGGGTTAATGAATCCTTTTATTGACCAATATTAAATAAGGATTTAAATTTTTGATAAAAATAAGGATTTTTATTAAAGTAAATAAATGCTTATTGAAATTAAAGAATGTTGAACGAAGTAGCGCACATAATTAAGAATTACTCGTTCAAAGCATTTAAAAATATATATAAATAAAACGAAATCGTAGAGGCATCTCTACATGCTCTTTATTAATTTGTTTGTTAAGTACACTAGTAAAGTCACCGAACACCCAGTTATTAAATCAATAACCAATATAGACAATATAGATAAAGCTAAATATGTTTACTATACGTCAAGAAAACTTAGTGATATTCAGCGGAAATAGAGTTCAATCTAAAAAAAATTATTTTCAATAGTTATAACTTTTGAAACATTTTATTATTATATTAAATGATCTATGATATTGATTAAAACTTATTGCAAAGGCATTATAGGTATAGACTTTATTATCACTAGAAAATTATATGGATGGAAATTAAAATTTTTAGAATTTAATTTAGAATTTGAACGGATTCAGATAATTCAAAAATGTCTAGATTATTGGATAATCAAATCAATAAATAATGACACTAATCTTAACTACATAATTTTATTTTGCATTAAGTCATTGGAGGATTACGAATGTTTTTGTGTTATTTCATCTTATTAAGATATGATTGATATTTTAAGAGATAAATAGTATTCCAATAGATGTAGTATGAATAAATAACTTATCTACTCACTATAAAATAGAATAGTTATATATACGAGGAAGATATAAAATTTATTTAATGTATTTCTTTCATAGTAAATTTACTGGATGTTGTAGAGTCAATAAAACTTTAAAAAAAATTCAACAAAAATTTTGATGGATAATTATTATTCGATATATTGAGGAATGTATCACGAATTGTTTAGTTTATCAGGTAATGTTTAAAAAAATGATTTAGCCTAATAAGCAGTTATTATTAAAATCTAATATATTTTATATGGTCTCATTATATATCATTGGATTTAAAACGTGTAAAGAAGAAAATTACTATATTCTGATGGCTATAAATCACTATTCACTGTTTATGTTAAATAGTGTCATCAGAAAGTAATGCACTACTATTGATACAATTTGTATGATTACAAACATCTAAATTCCTATATTTGGATTTCCCAGTAGTATTATTATAGATCGTGCTTCTATATAAATGAGTTAAGAACTTCAGAAATAGGTTACAGGATAATTACAAATAAAATTGTACCATGCAAATACTCATTATCCTCAAAGGAATGATAATAATGAAAGATTTCATAATAGTCTTAATTATATACTTAAGACCATATATGTATAAAAAGATACACCTGTTGATGAAATGATAAAAAATGCATTATTGATATATATTAATACAACTCACGGAGTTGTAGAAGAAATATTATATTTTATTATGTTTAGAATGAATTATAAATGTCCTAGTTTTTAAATATTATTATAGGAAAATACTATAAATATCATAATAATTTATTTAAATAATAGATGGAAACAAATGAATGAAGACTTAAATATATTGAAGAGGAAATCATTGGAGAAAGCATAGATATTAATGTTGATAATTCTATTTTATACAGTTATAAGATTATTAACGAAATCAGCTGAAACATTATGGTGACAACAATCTATATAAACCTCATTGATATTTATAACATAAAGTAATTAAAACTGAAAATAGAATATTAATAGCTACACCTATGTGCTATTGGTTAATAAAAGGCTTTATTAACCTATTTGGTAATAAAAAGGACTAGCTATAAGAAGAATACATGGTTAGCCATGAAAACTCCAGAAAAAAAAAGAAAAAAAAAGAAAAAAAAAGAAAAAAAAAGAAAAAAAAAGAAAAAAAAAGAAAAAAAAAGAAAAAAAAAGAAAAAAAAAGAAAAAAAAAGAAAAAAAAAGAAAAAAAAAGAAAAAAAAAGAAAAAAAAAGAAAAAAAAAGAAAAAAAAAGAAAAAAAAAGAAAAAAAAAGAAAAAAAAAGAAAAAAAAAGAAAAAAAAAGAAAAAAAAAGAAAAAAAAAGAAAAAAAAAGAAAAAAAAAGAAAAAAAAAGAAAAAAAAAGAAAAAAAAAGAAAAAAAAAGAAAAAAAAAGAAAAAAAAGTAGAAATGCAAATTAATTATATGAATATTAATTATGTGAAAATTTTATTGTCATATGTATAAAATTTTCACTCATTCAAAATATAAATATTATGTAAATTAAACTCTTTCACAAAACATTATTATCTTT
>NW_021628215.1:0-2401 GCF_900005855.1 Plasmodium gallinaceum | reverse complement strand
TCTTTTTCAAAAAAAAATAAAAATATTTCTCTTATGTATTATAGAATTTACAAAAAGAAAACAAAAGAAATAACTAATTTTTTTTTTTTTTATCAGTTCTTGAATGACTAATTTATATTCTATAAATATATGATCTATTAACTGGGTGTTCAGTTACTTTGCTATAGTACTGCTTAATAAAATGCTTTTTTAACCTTTTTGGAAAATAAAAGGATTAGTTAAATGAAGAATACGAAGTTGGTCATGCACACAAAAAAAAAAATACAAAGACGTCAGCAAAAAAAAAATTGACAAAAAAAAATATCAATTGGAGAAAGATTTGTTACCAATAAATAAAAATAAAAAAAAAAAAAAAAAAAGATTTTTTTTTGTAAAGAAACATGATTTTGATGAATTTTGTAAGAGAAAATTTTATACATATGACAATAAAATTTTCACATAATTAATATTCATATAATTTATTTGCACTTTTCCTAATTGTTTATGTCTGTCAATTTAACAGCATTATATTTAAATTGCTGAATATAACTAATAACAAAGAATTAAATAAATTACAATTAAATAATAATCAATATTCAATAAGGATTTTTATTAAAGTAAATAAATGCCTACTGAAATCAAAGAATGCTGAATGAAGTAGATTATATAATTCAGGATCACTCGTTCAAAGCATTTAAAAATATATATGAATACATCGAAACAGTAGAGGCAACTCTACATGCTCTTTATTAATTTGTTTTTTCATTACTCTAATAAAGTCACCGAAGATCCAGTTAATAAATCAAGTACTGAACAACAATTTAATAAAGAGCATGTAGAGTTGCCTTTACGATTTTGATGTATTTGTATATATTTTTATATGCTTTGAACGAGTGATCCTTAATTATGTGATATACTTCGTTCAGCATTCTTTGATTTCAGTAGGCATTTATTTACTTTAACAAAAATCCTTATTGAATATTAATTATTATTCAATTGTAATTTATTTAATTATTTGTTATGAGTTATGTTCAGTAATTTAAATATATTGCTGTTGAATTAACAAACATAAAAAATTAGTAGAAATGCAAATTAATTATATGAATATTAATTATGTGAAAATTATATTGTCATATGTATAAAATCTTCTCCCACAAATTAAATATATAAATATTATGCCAATTAAACTCTTTTATGTAAACATTATTATCTGCTTTAGATATCATTTTTATTGGTAGTAAATCTTACTCTCGATTTTTATTTTACCAATCTTTTTCTTCTCCTTAATTCAATCATTTCGAAAAAAAAAAATATATTTTTTTTCTTACTTATTTCTCTTTTTTTTTTTTAGCAAAAAAGTATAAAAAAAAATTCAATAATTTTTTTTTTTTTTTCGCGTGTGCACAACCAACTACTTATTCTTCATATAGCTAGTCCTTTTTATTACCAAAAAGATTAATGAAACCTTTTATTAACAAGTACTCTAGCGAAGTCACCGAACACCCAATTAATAAAACATCTAGCAAAGTCACTTAACATCCAGTTAATAAAACAATTATATAACATTTACTTATTTATAACAAAATATTTTTCCCTTTAAACAAAAATAGGAAAAACCATTTTAATTGTTCTTTATTTATTTGTTTATTACCTGATAAATATAAGGTAATAATAACCTCCTTGAGAATAAAAAGTAACATATTTATGGAAAATAAATAATTAGCTATGTGGTTTATAAATAATATTATAAATTTTTATCTATAATAATTAGATTAATAATTTTTATTGTATATGGGTTAAATTTTATAATAGAGTCAATTTTAGAAACCATCAATAATAAAGTTGAAAACTTAAAAGAAAACAAAACGTATTTAGGGTTTATTAATATTTAAATTTAATATATTTATTAGAAGTTGTTAATAACTTTAATTTAATTTATTTTAAATTATTATTTTGAATATAATTAATAGATTTAATGATAATTTAAGCTTTTAATAAAGATAACCTTGTATTAATTAATTAAATGCCTCTAAAACAGTAAATATTATATTATTTAAACTATATGTCTAAAGTTTAATTTATTATAATAGAAACATATTTTTATAACAGTTAAAACTAGTAAGAACCACAATATATGCTCTTTATTATTATGTTCATTCGATGATATGTCGAAATAATTGAATAGATTAATAAATCATATATACATTATACATCATATTACACTAATATTAATATACTGATATATAGAATGAACGAACTAAGAATATATATCTTAGTCTCTACTAGTTTTACCTGTTGTAAATATATATTTCTATTATAATAAAGTAAATTTTATACATATTCCATTTCTCTGACATTCTTTTGTTTCTTTCTACCCATTTATTCCATAAAAGTTTTTGTTTCTCAATCATTAATGTACTAA
>NW_021628214.1:0-2525 GCF_900005855.1 Plasmodium gallinaceum | reverse complement strand
AAATAAATATATATAGTGCATAAATGTATAATAAATAAAAATAAAATTGTTTACTCTGAAATAAATAATCTTAAAAATAATCACTAAATAAATACCGATAACAAGAATTTAATTGATACATACTCAACAAATAAAGTTACAAAAAATTTAAACCAACAAACTTCCAATAACTATAAACTTAATAAATTTTTACTCAATAAACATAACCTTCACCCTTATTCTCACAACATGCATATTCAAATAAATATTATAAAATTCAACAATAAAATTTTTATAAAATTTATACCATGTTATAATATTCATACAGTCAACTTATATTTTACCTTCTCTTAATTTTTAATATACTTATTCAATTCTTAATGGTAATGCCAACTTAATAATATAAATAAATAAAAATAAAAAAAAATTATAAAAAATGGTAAATAATTATTAAATTTTTAATAATGAAAAACCATAAATATAATCATAAATATTCACAAAAAAATAGGTTTCACCTATAATATTCTTGCGAAAAAAATAATCAATTCCATAAAAATCATATAAAATGCTAAAAAAAAATAAAACACATTTACTTTGCTCACAGACTTTCTCAGTAAATCATTCTTTGTAATTCATATTGTAAAAACATAAATATAAAAAAAAAAAAAAAAATTCAAGAAAATGATAAATTTTATTTTTTTTTTTTTTTTGTTTTTTATCGAGAAAAATCAAGTTTCTTAAATTCATCTAACACTATTCATTCATTTTTTTTTTAATGATATAATATCTTGTTTCTAAGAAATTTTTGTTTATAAACTATTGTTATTTTTATTTTCTAAAAAAATTATAAGAAATAATTTTAAAAAAAAATAATCAAAAAAGAATTTAAATTTTCTCGTATTCATAGTAAAAAATTCTAAAATGATAAAAAAATATCTCAAAGAATCTCAAGTACATATATATATATATTACAAAATAAAAATTGCTTAATAAAAAACAAAAACATTAATATAGTTATATGAAAAAATAAGTGCATTACTTATTAACGTTAATTTTAGCTTTTTTTTTTTTATTGTATATATATATTTCTTGAAAAATATAACTAAATTATAATGCACTAATTTTTTAACAAAAATTTAAATATTAAAGTAAAAAAGAATTGGAATAACTTTAATCTATGCTTAAAGATTAATAATTTAACAACAAACAATATAGATTTTTATAATTGTAAGTCATTTTTCTATTAAACGTAAAATATTTTTTTTATGAAAATATATATGAATGATTAAAATATTATATTATAACTACCACTTATAGAATTTACATGCAGCTACTGGGTGGGAACTGGGAACTGGCATAGAATCATACAATGGTTTGGGTTGGAAGGAATCTTGAAGATCATCTAGTTTCAACCCTCCTGCTATTGGCAGGAACACCTCCCTGTAGACCAGGTTGCTCAAAGCCCCATCCAGCCTGGCCTTGCATGAATGAGGTAACTGTGGGGCTCTGCACCGGTGACTGGAGCCAGGCCATGGATCACAGCTTGTGTGCCAGATGCCAGATACTAGTTTATGGCTGAACTACCCCTGAATGTGTATAGTATGTGCATGCTAGCTAAATAGCTAGCATGGGCTAAATGCTAGCTAGCTCTGGGCTAAATGGTAAGTAGTAAGAGCCTCAGGTCTGGGCCAGGGTACCAGGCAGGTGAGAGGAGGGACTTGCAAATGTGGTATGCATGAAAGATGAGGGTGTGAATCCATGAGTGATTGCAGCAACTGAGGTAGGCAACACATGGAGAAGGTGAGGGAGGGGCCTAGGATCCAGACACAGGAAGAATTCCCTAAGGTTTACTGTGGTACTAGTAGACATAACCAAAGTTGTGTGGATGCCTAGAAAATGATTTTAAAAAGAAGAAAATGAAAGATATGTCTAAAGACTAGTCTTGGAAAGACGACACAGACTTCATGGACATTATTTCTTACAGAAAACTGAGCATTATCAACTTAATGACTGAAATATATTTCCTCTTAATGCTAACATAAGATCCAGCAGTGAAATCCAGTTGTGGGCTTTTTTTTGTTTGTTTGTTTGGTTGGTTGGTTGGTTTTGTTCTTTAAAATCATGATTCACAAATATGTGAATGCCTTATCTAATTAAACCATTAATTAGATTTAATAAACCTATACAATAGTTTATGTAAATAAATTACAGAAATATTGGAAGATCTCTGGAGATCAGCTGGTCCAATCTACCTGGTCAAACAGGGTCAGCTCAAGCAAGTTGATCTAGAGGACCTAGATTTGACTGGGTAGACAAATCTTCCCATCAAGTACCTCGTGTAAAGAAAATGCTTATCTATGTTTTCCTTCAGATTTCTTTCTTGGAACTTGCTAAATGTTCCAGACTGAATTTCTCCTTATATTCACCTGTAATGATGCTGCCTGGAGAAACTGACAATGATTAAAGCCTTTTATTAACCATTACCTATTACCTATTTATTATCTAAATAATTAAAAATTCTATAATGTGTATGCATTTATCTTTTT
>NW_021628213.1:0-2558 GCF_900005855.1 Plasmodium gallinaceum | reverse complement strand
TCAATATGAACAAAATAAAACTAAAATTATTGAAAATAGACAGAATAGGTTTCACAATGTTACTTATGATATATCTGATTACTATTACAATGCATATAATGAAAATAAAACTGAACTTAATTGTGCAAAGTGGAGTATGTATATATATAAGAGAGGAATGCAATTTGTTAATATGTTCGCCAATGAATTTTATACAGATGAAATATATATAAATGATTCTATTAGAGTATGGAATGATCATAGTAATAATTTACAAACTTATGCGTTACAAATTACTAATAATCAATGTAATATGACAAAATTAATTTATCAATTTAAAGAACGAAAAAATACAGATGATCCTTATAATTTAGATTGGCGTTCTTCAAATAGCAATCAAAATAAACCTAAAGAAACTTCATATAATACAACTGCATTACCAGATGGCTTACAACCTACAACTATAACTCCTAATGAATTACATTATGATACCGCTACGGATTCATTCGGTAGCAAAACGACTAGTGTTAATAAAGTAAATGGTGTAAATTCCTCTGAAAATACATTAACAAATGTCACCTCAGTACCACCAGTTACTGTAGATCAAATTGTCCCAGGAACTGCATTAACAATTTCTCCAGATAACTCAACACAATCCAATTCATTAACTCCAAAAGTTACAATACATTCTAATACTAATACTATATCTGATACAACCACATCATCACATTCCCCTGAGGTTGTAACATCTCCTACAACTGAAACATTACCTTCAAATTCTACTACAAGTAGTGGTACACCTTCAGTTACACCTTTACCTGGAGAAATATCTCCTACAACGACCAATGAATATTCTAATACTACTATGAAGACATTTACAAATAATATTACAGCTTCTACAACATCCACTAAATCTCCTGCAACTTTATCATTACCTTCTGAAACTGTAACTTCTGTAAATAAAAGTATACCTACAAATGGCAATATATCTGTTACAAATGACAGTGCATCTCCTTCAATTGATCCTATTTCTTCTCCTGAGATTGCATCTTCTCTTACAACTATGTCTACAACTCCTACAGATGGTTCTACACCTCCACTACCTTCATCTATTCCTAAAATCACAACTTTGCCATCTACAAATAATTCTACATCACGTACAAATGATATGTCTATTCATCTTACTAATGAAGTTACTCATAAAACTGCAACTTCACCTTTTTTGACAAATACCATTGAAAATTCTACTGCTACCATTGATCCATTTACAAATCAAATTGCATCTCCTGAAACTGACGTTATATCTCCTGCAATTAACACTACATCTCGTATGCCTGATACTATATCTCCAACTCCACTTTCGAATTCTCTAGATAAAGTACCTATTCTCACAACACCAACTGCCTTTTTTCCTACAACAAATAACAATTTACCTTCAAATCAGACAGATATTATCCAACCGCAGATCCCACCAAATACACATGTCCCTCTTAAACAGGTTCAACAACATGTAAATGGAAGAAATTGTACTGAAAACACTTTACCATGTCCAAATGCGACTGTTCCATATACTTTTACGCCAACCACATCAAGTGACCCTATCGAAGTTCCGCCTACGGTTACACCTAAAGGTGATTTACTAATACCAATGGTTTCAGGAGGTATTTTTCTTTTAGGAATTATTTTTTTTTTGATTCTTCTTTGTAAAGTAAGATAAAATTAACATTTAAAAATGAAGAAACATATATATTTAAAATCACAATTATATTAATGAAGAATTTTTATAATTTTTTATTTTTTAATTTGAATTATAGTATACTCCCATTGGATCTTGGATTCGTAATAGGAAGTCAAAAAAAAAAAAAGCAAGAAAAAAGATTAAGAAAATAACAAGGGAACCGTTACTAATGGATACAAATAATACAAAGAATGAATCAATAAATAGAGAAAATTATTCCTTCCTACACCATGAAAAAGAAATACCACTATGTGATATGAGTTTGAAAAATCGAAAAGATTTGAAGTATAAACAAGTGAAGAAATCCAAAGCAAATGAAGGAATGTATATGGAAAATGAAAAAGACTTGAAGCATGAAAAAATGAAGAAATCCAAAGCACATAAAGGAATGTACATGAAGAATGAAAAAGACTTGAAGTATATACAAATCCAGAAATCTAATGCTCACGAAGAAACGTATATGGAAAATGACAATGATTTGAAGTTTGAACAAATTAAAAAATCCAAAACACATGATGGAACCTATATGGAAAATGAAATAGATTTGAAGTATGAAGAAATGAAGAAATCCAAAGCACATGAAGGAATATATATGCAAAATGAAAATAAATGCATTCGTGAACTTGTAGAAATATCAAAGAAGCACGAAAATGAATTGATATTGGGAGAAAAATTATATCAAGATGATCCTAGAAATGAAATTGAAGAAATTGAATTGAATGTAAATAAATCTAGAAATGAAATTAAAGATTCTGGAAATGAAAGATAAGTAATTTCGTTGATTTTTTTATTGATTTGCTCAAAAGCCTTTGAATGCTCTTATTTCCATTAAAATTTCTGT
>NW_021628212.1:0-2623 GCF_900005855.1 Plasmodium gallinaceum | reverse complement strand
ATTTTTGTAGGTAACAATATATTTTTATTGTGAAATACATCTTGGTTTTAGCATGTAATTTAACTCTAATTAATTAGTTTAGAAAAAAATTAAATTGAATTTAAAAGTTTTAGAATAAAAAAAAAAAAAATGATTTTCTATTTATTTTTGTTATTAAATTCTTACATGTATATGTTTTAAAATATAGTAAATAATTTTAATTTAAACTTTGTTTAAGATGAATATACACTTGTACTTAGTGTATATCTATTTAAAACACAAATAATAAGGAAAACTCTACATGTTGATTATTAATTTATCAGTTCAATACTCTTATGAAGCTATTGAATGAGTGATTAATAAAACAATTATATGTGAAATAATTTTTTAAAATGAATAAATATATTAAAAATAAAGTTATTATTTTTCTTTTAAAATAAAATGAATAGAAATTTAATAATAAAAAAAAAAAATTCTTATTTCTTTGTTTTAACTTTAATTTTTATTATTAATTGTTTCGCTAATTAGTTCTATTAAAATAATTTATTTACTATATATAAATATTTTATGGCAATAATAGAAAAAAAACATTTTTTTTTTTAAATTAAAATTAAATAAAATATAATTAAAAAAATAAATTCATAAAAAAAACATAAAAATTCTTTTTTTATTTAGGTAATCCTTTATACGAAGATTATTCATGTTTTCTGTATAACGAAATATTATCTTATAAAATATTTATAATATCTTTTATAACCTAAGCTTATAATTTAATTACTATACCAAAATTTTGTACATCAGAATAATAAGCAATACATGAAATATAAAAATAAAATTTTGCCTTATATCTTATATATATAATTTAACTTAATGACTGTTTGATCCTTAATTTATTAATTGGATTTTCAATTACTTCGTTTTTTATTAATTGGGTGTTCGGTTACTTTATTAGAGTACTAAACAAACAAATTAATAAAGAGCATGTAGAGTGGCCTCTACGGTTTTGTTTTATTTATATATATTTTTAAATGCTTTGAATGAGTTATCCTTAACTATATAATCTACTTCATTCAGCATTCTTTGATTTCAATAGGCATTTATTTACTTTAATAAAAATCCCTATTTTTATTAAAAATTTAAATCCTTATTGAACATTGATTATTAATTAAATGTGAATTACTTGTTTCCTTGTTATGAGTTATGTTCAGCAATTAATATATATTTGCTGTTGAATTAACAAACATAAACAATTAGTAACAATACAAAAAAATTATATAAATATTAGCTGCATGAAATTTTATGGTTATATGTACAAAAATTCCTTTTACGAAATTCATTAAAATCATTCTTCGTTTCTCAAAAAAAAAAACTTTTATTTTTTTTTTTATTTTTATTTATTGGTAACAAACCTTTTTCCAATTGATTTTTTTTTTTTTCTGACGCTCTTTATTTTTTTCTATAAAAATACAAACAAATAAAAAAGGTTAATTTTTTTTTTTTTTTATGTGTGTGCGTGACCAACTACGTATTCTTCATATAACTAATCCTTTTATTTTCCAAAAAGGTTAATAAAGCCTTTTATTAACCATTCTCCACCACCATGGGAAAGTTATGGTTATTACTTAAAGTTTGTTATTTTTGTATTGTTTTATTACATCAAGTCCTTTTTGTACTCCTTTTTCAATTTGCTTGTCCTGATTATCGTTGATGTCGTACGTTATGATACTACTCCGTTTATGAATATCTAGGAAATCTTTAGGATTTAAATCATGCGTCAGATTTAATTTCCTTTTATTTTTATTCGTAACTTGTGTTAAATTCTGCAATTGCTTTTCGTATATCTCCCTGGTTTTGTTGCTCAACAATTTTATATTTAACATTGAAATTTGTACTTCTCTACCTTGACAATATATAGGTAACGTTTTTAGAATTTCGCTTTCAATTTTAGTTACTCTATGAGGAAATGACCGATATGATTTATATTGTATATTCCCACTATGTGTTTCATTTGATTTCTTCGTATTCCGATAATTCATATGAGATAATATCTACAACCTTAATATTTTTATTCTCAATTATAGATTTTCTTTTAATTTCATTAACATCTTCATGTGTGTTTTTCCATCGATCGTTTAAGTATATAATCCTCATTTCAGAAGTTGTTTCTGGTACTAATCTTGCAAATCCTGGACAGATACAATCCATTCCAAACATAGAAAAATAGGGTGTTTCTCCTATAGCTCCATGAGGTGTATTATTATATATTAGTACTGCATTTTGTACTATTTCTTCAAAAGGTAGATCTTTTTCTTCATATAAAGTCTTAATTATATAATCTAAGCTTTTATGAGAGTTTTCATTTATACCATTTCCTTGTGGATAATGTGCGCTAGTATGATACAATTTAACCTGTAATTCCTTTGTAACATAGTCATGAAATTCTTGACTAGTATAAATTGAACCGCGATCTGTTAAAATGCTTCTAGGGAATCCAAGTAAGGGTATCCATGTTTTCTTTATAATGCCAATTGCGTCCGTAGCATTAGGGGTTTTAATGCTGAATGAAGTAAATTACGTAACTAAGGATCACTCATTCAAAGCATATAAAATATATACAAATACATCAAAACCATAGAGGCAACTC
>NW_021628210.1:438499-454488 GCF_900005855.1 Plasmodium gallinaceum | reverse complement strand
GCATCAGATCAAGAAATGCAAAATAATGCCGATCCTATAATGGATATAATTGCGACAGCTCCTAGTGATTCATTGTATTTTATTGAACGAATAAATCTCATATCAGCAATAATAAGTATGAGTACATCATTTCCATATTTAACATATTTAATTATATATTGGAATGATTGTTCATGTAATGATATTTTAAGATGGTGGATTGTTATTAACAGTATTTTACAATTAATACAAGCTCCTGTAAGATTTTTCTTATATTTTTTGTTGAGAAAATATAAAAGGGAAAATGAAAGAATGCATATTCACGCGTAAGAAATAAAATTTATGACAAGAGAAAAAAAAAAAAAAAAAAATAGCATATGTTATTTGTTAAGATAAATTCTTTATATATATATAAATTTATATTTATATTTTATGTTTTAAATTATAAATATGTTTATATGAAAAATATTTAAAAATTAATTTGTTAAAATATAGTTAAAATTGATAATTCATCTATTCACATATTAAAATAATAGATGATTATACAATGATTTATATTTATAAATATGAAAGTTAAAATATTGATGTAACCATTTTATAAGTTTCATGAATAAATATAGTTATATAAATGTAAATATTTAAATACAATTGTATAAAATATTGATATATAAACACATATTTGTTATTAACTATTAGTTGTAATTAAACTGTCAAATGCATAAAAATATAAATAGAAATATATCTTTATATATTTTTATAATTATTATTTAAATATATTTTCCTTATATATATATATATATATATATGTGTGTATATAATTATTTTCAAAATCATTTTTATTTATATATTCATTTATATACCAAAAAAAAATTTTTTTTTTTTTTTTTTTTTTTATTATACATATATAGTCTAAGAAGATTAACTAGTTCAAAGGGATGGAAATTAAGTAAAAGATTTAGTTTATTAAATTATTTGTGGTTTATAACAGGAACAGTCGTAATGGTTGTTACACGAAAATATACAAAAAATTTTTATCTTTGGTTTATATCATGGACTATTATTTTGTCATGCATATTTAGAGTATTTTTCACGATTATTTGGTTTTGTTTTTTCTTTCCATATAACCAGAATGTACCAAAAAAAAAAAAAGGAGTACCGAAACAATTTTTTTCTGAAGTACATTCTTTTAAATATTCCCCAGATATGAATTTAAAAAATGAATCTTGTTCTATTTGTTTGTCGGAATTTGTTGAAAAAGAGGATATTATTCAACTGAATTGTTTACATGATTTCCATACTAAATGTGCAAAAAAATGGTTATCACAAAGAAGACAATGCCCTTTGTGCCAAAGAGACGTTATGAAGGGAAATTGATTGAAAATGAAGAAAATGTTTTATTAATATTATGAATTTATATATGTTTAGGTGTAGATATATAGATATATTTATAAAATGATTTATATTTATTTTTTTTTATATTTTAACTTTTTTTTTTTTTTTTTTTTTTTTGATCTGTACATATTTATTTTTTATTTTTAATTATTTTTTTAAAATTCGCATAAATATCTCTTATATTTGAAAGGGATTTTTCTTAACTAGTTTTTTTAAATATGTATTTATTAACAATAATATTTTAAAATATTTTTTTTTCTTTAATAATAAATGTATTCTTATAAATTCCATTTTGTGCTTATGAGAATATTTAGAGTATTCTATAATAATAATTTACATCTTTTTCATTTTTTTGCTTTTTAATATATATATATTTATATATATATATATATACATTTATTTTATAAAAAATATTTTTGTAAATTTAAGTGTTTATAAATTACTTTTTTCTTTTTCTTTTTTTTTTTTTTCAATGATATTAATAAAATAAAATGTTAATATATACGCTTATAATAAAAATATTCCTTCTGTTAAAATTATTTTTATGATAAGCGTTTTAAGAATAAATTTTTAAAAATGCAAATTTATTTTTTACTTTATATAAATAAAAATATTTACTTTATTTCTCTATTCCCTTAATTTAAATAAATTTTGAAATTTTATATTAATTGAATTCTCTTATTATTTTTTTTTACTTACTAAATATAAGTATCAAAATTATAATAAAAATTATTAGAATAAAAAATATTTCAAAAAAAAATGTTCTTATATTTTTTTTCATTAACAAATATAAGAAAAATTTATAGAAATAGACAATCAAAAAAAAAAAAAAAAAAAAAAAAGACGCAAAATAGAGAATAGTTGATGAAATATACTTTTTAGTTGTAAGATAGATTAAAAACAATTTTTTTAAAATGTTTCAAAATTAAAAAAAAAAAAAAAAGCATTATAATAATTTTAAAAAAATTTGTAATCAAGAAAGTAATTATATTATGTAATAAAAAAAAAAAGGAAAAATGACGAATATACAAATTAATATAAATTCTTTAAAAAAATTCATATAGCTTTTATAAAAAAAATTTGTAATTAAAAACATTCCTTTCTGTTGTAAAAAAAAAAAAAAAAAAAAAATTAAATAAAATTTCCTTTTGTTTAAAAAAGGAATATTTAAAATAGAAAAATTTACATACATATATATTTCTGTTAAAATATATATATAATATATATTTTTTTTTTTAACTATACACCTATGGGTATAACTACATTTTTCCATTAAGATTTTTTAATATTATAAACAATTTTAATATATTTAATTTTTTTATGTTTTTAAAAATCTTCTCTATTCGATTCTTCAATCGGTTTAATTATGTTTAAAGGATCACATTTATATTGATCAATTTCTTCATTAAATTTAAATTTTGAAAGATTACTTAACAAACTATCTTTCTGTAGTGTTTTTGATGAAGATAACATTGAAGTGGAATTTTCTTGTACTTTCGTTAGGTCATTGGTTAAATCGATAGTTTTATTATTTGTAGTATTTATAGAAGCATCAATTTCATCACTTTTTAAACTTTTTAATACATTCATGTATTTATTATATAAATCTTTTTTAATTTTTGATTTGTTTATGAACGTCTCACTTTTAATATCATTACTGTTTCCTATTTCCTCTTTTTTATAATTTTCAACTTGAATAATTCCGTTAACCTTTTTATGATATAAGGAATTTTCATAATTATTATTATTTTCTTTTATGAATATGTTTTTATGGTTATTTCTGTTATAATTTTTATTCTCTAATAATTTTTTTTCTTTATTCAAAGTATGAGAATCATTAGAACTATATAAAATGCTATTATAATCTATTTTACTCTTAAAATTTAAATTATTTAATTGATTATTGAAATTTTTTCTATTATTATTATTATAATGATCAACACTAACATTATGACCTAAATCAGAACTTAGGGAATCTAATAAGATACTACTAGTATTACTATTAGCTTCATAGCTTGTTTGTGAAATAAAATTATACGATTTTTTATTTTTCTCATTATTATATGTATCATTATTGTATTTATTATATTGCTTAATATCATTTACATTGAGAACATTCTTTTTATTATTTTTTGATAAATTCAATTCAGAGTTAAAATTAGAGGTATTTATATTTTTTTTATTTTTAATTTCTTTTAATTTATTATATTCATTTGAATTTTCAAAATCGTCAGATATTTTTGATATTTTTTTTTTATTGTAATCTGTGTTATTAACGGAATGTTTAATATCATGACTTGATGCTAACAGTTTTTTTTTTTTTTTTTCTTCTTCAATATATTTTTTTTTATTTTGAACATTAGATAATTGAAAATTATCTTCATAGTCATTGTTATTATAATTATTTTTCATATTATTATTTTTTTCTTTCTTAAAGTATGATTTGTCAAGAGTAATGTTAGAATCTTCAAAGTTTAACCCTAAGTTATTATCCCTTTGATTTTTCTTGATTTTTTCATTTATAATATCTTTTTCTTCTCTATGTTTCCAGCTATTTTTAAGATTAAATATTATATCATCATAAGAATCATTTGCCTTGTTATCATACACATTAGATTTACTGATATTTATATCATAAGTGTTATTTTTATTATTATTGTAACTTTTTAATTTAGTGTATTTCATTAAATTTTTTTTTTCTATGTCTTTGTTATTTGTGCTACTTAAATTAAACATTTTTTTAATTTTTAAACTACTGAATAAAGAAATATCATTGTTATCTAGATAAGAAGAGTTTTCACTAGAATAATTATTTATATTTAATTTGTCATTTTTCTTTTTTTCTATGTTATTTAAAGATGATAAACTTAATTCTTTTAGTAAAGTTATCGAATGATCATTATCTGCATCATTTTGATTTAATAAACAGTTCTTAGACTTTTTATTAAAAGATAAGAAATCAATATTTATACTTTTGCTATTAGAAGATACATCTGTTTCATTTAATTCTTCACTTATTTTTTCGGCGCTATATAAATCATTTTTAGGCATATTATTTTTTCTTAATTTAGAATTTTTATTATTTTCTTCTTTTTTATCACTTTTTATACTTTTTGATTTAATTTTTTCCTCACTTTTTACATTAATTTCTCTCTTATTTACATGTAAGGTTTCATTCACATATGTCTCTTCAATTTTGTTGTTGGCATCACTTTTTAAATCAAATAAATTATCTATTTCATTATTTTTTTCTTTCATTTTTTTAATCTTTTCTTCTTGATTTACATTATTATTTAGTTTATTTTTATAATTTTTTTTTTTTGTATTGATAAAAATAGTAAAATCATCATTGTAATCATATATATTTTCTTCTTCTTTTGTAGTATTATTACAAGAATTGCTTTTATATAACTCTTTGTTATCTGTTTTATAATTTATACCTTCCTCTTTATTTTGAACGTTTTCCTTTTCAACTTCATTAATATTATTATCATTAATATTTTTTGGATATATTATTCCTATATTATTATCATTTACTATATCATTTTGATTTTTCAAAATATTTTTCGTAAATTTATTTGCATTATTTTTTTCCTGATCATTCAATTCTTTCAATTCATTTTTTAATTTTTCTATAATTATTATGTTATCGTTATTATTTATAGTTAATTCATCTATTTCTTTTTTTAAATTTTCAATCATTTTCTCATAGGAATTGTATTTCTTTTGAGCATTTAAATGAAATTCATCATATGCAATTGCATTTTGTTCAAGTTTTTTCTCTTTTTCTTGCAATAATTCTAATGTTATAGTTTTTTCATTTAAATTTTCTCTTAATGTTTTTATTTCATTTTTTAAAATAATTTGCTCTTCTTCTTTTTTTAAATGCATCATATTTATTTCACTTATATTATTCTGAACAAATTTTACATTGTTTTCATATTCATTTAACTGTTTTTTTAAATCATAAATAATATTTTTACTTTGTATTAGTTCATTCTCATATTGTGTTTTATCAATAGCTACTTTTGTTAGTGCATCTAATGAATCATCTCTTTGTGACTTCAAATTCGATATTTCTACAGATAATGTTTGAATATACGTTTCTAAATTTTTAATTTTATCAACTGATTTTTTTAATTCTGTTTGGATTTTTATTGCAGCTTCTTCAATTATCGTTTTTTCTTGTAAAACAATTTTATAATCTTCTTCAATTTTTTTTAGATGACTATTAGTTATATTCAATATTTCAATTTCTTGTTGCAACTGTTGAATAATAAGAGTAGTATTTGCGTTGTAAGACGAATTAGTAATTTGCAAATTTTTATTTTCTTTTAATAATTCATTATATTTTATTGTTAAATCACCACATTCTTTATTTAAATTTTCCAATTTGCATTTAAAATTTTCAATTGTCTCATCTTTTTTATCTAAAACAGATGCAAATTCATCCATTTGATTATTAGAATCTATTAAATCATTTTTTAATTTTTTTATTTCTTTTTTATATGCTTCAATTTTTTGCTTTTGTAATATATTACTATCTTTTAATTCATCAATTTTATCATTAGATTCACTTAATTTATTTAATAAATTATGTATATAGTCCGTTAAATGTTTTTTAGTTTCATTTGAGCATGAGATGATATTATTAAATTCAGCTGATTCTAATTTTAAACTATTAATTGTATCTCTATTCAAGTTGAATTCACTTTCTTTTGCATGAATTTCTTTTTCTAAATTTTTTAATTCATCTTTTAATATCGCTATTTCACTCTTTTCTTCATTATATTGTTTTTCATATTTTTCACTTCTACTTTTTTCTTCCTTTAATTCAATTTTTAATTTCTCTAATAAATTATTTAATTCATTTATTTCATCCTTCTTTATTTTTATTTCCTTTTTTAAATAATTTAATTCAAGAGATTCTTCATCATTTTCACTATTTTCTGACTTGTATAAATTATTCTTTTTTTTATTATTATCATTGTCATCTATTAAATTTAATTTTTCTTTTAATTTTTTTTCTTCATCATTTTTATTTTGCAATTCTGTTTCTAATAACAAAACACGGTTTTTTAGATGATAAATTTCATTATTTCTCACTTTTAATATTTTATTTAAATTATTTATATCATTAACAGAATCTTCATTTTTTGTTAAAACATCAACACTCATATTATCTGCTATGTCGAAGTTGTTACTTTTTTGTTCATTATAATTTTCATTTAGTGTACTTTCACATATATAACTATCCATTGAATTTTTTAATTCTTCTTTTATGCCATTCATCATTCTTAGTTCATTAAGTTTTCTAATTTCTATTTCATATTCGTTTAACCTTTTTTTTAAATAATTAATCTCAAAATTTTTTTCTTCAATTGTATTTTCATTTATTACTTTGTCCTTATTAATTTCATTATCCTTTTTTTCATTATCATTTGTTTTCTCTTTAGTATTATTATCATAAGCATTTTTTTTCAATTTTTCAATTTCTATTTTAAAATCTTTACATAGTTTTTTATAATATGTTAATTCCTTCCCTAATGATAATGTATAATCATTTATAATACTTGTTTCCTTATTATATTTAGTCCTTTCATTTTTTTTTTTTTTTTCAATTTCAAGATCATCAAATGATTTCATTCTACTATTCAAACACGAAAAATTATCATTTGATAATTCATCAATAGATTCTTCTAATTTTTCTTTTTTATCACTTTGTATTATATCAATGGTAAACTTTAATTTTTTATTTTCTAATATGTATGATTCTTTTAAAGAAGTTTCTTCTTTTAACTTTTTATTAAGGTCTTTTATTTTTTGTTCTTGTTCTTTAATCATTGAATTTGTATTATTTTTTTCTTCGATTAAAGATAAATCATTTTCAATTTTATTTTTTCTTGTATTTTGTTCTATTTCTGTATTTTGTGTTTTCTTCTCATTTTTTAATTCTTTATATTTTTTTTGACATTCTTCATATTTATTTGATAGTTTTTGAAAATTTTGAATTGCTTGAATTAAATCATTAAAAATAATCTGAACTAATGGAGTACATAATAAACATAAATGTTCTTTATAATTTAAATTATTTAATTTTTTTCTTAACTTCTTAAAATTCATATTATCCACATTATTTATAACTTCATTTCTTAATACTTTTTCATTAAATGCGTTTTTTACAATATCACCATTTTTCCCTTCTTCATTTTTATTTTCTTTAATAGTATTTTCATTATTTTTATCTTTGTTAGAATTTATATCATTTAGATTTTCTTTATTATCATTATTTTTTTCATTAGTTCTATTAGGAGGTATATTTTCTACTATTTTTTTAGTTATCTTAATTTCATTTTTTTTATCTTCTTTTTTTATATCATTACATAAATTATCATTTTTTACTTCCATATCTTAAGTATTTCAAGTTTTAAAAAGATAAATTCATCATATATTTTTATTCAGAATTTTTTTTTTTTTTTATATATATATATTATACTTTTAAAAAAAATTGTATTTTATAAAAAAAAATTAAAAATATATAAAATAGGATATAAAAGTAAAAAAAAAAAAAAATTTTAATTTATGATATTAATAATTAAGAATATAACTTCAAAAAAAAAAAATTCCAAAAAATATGATAAAAAAAAATTCTTTTTTTATTTATATGAAAATTTAAGTAAAAGGATATCAAATAATTATATGAACACAAAGTTCATATTATAATATTCATTTGTAAAAAAAAATATTCTGAAAAGAAAAAAAAAAAGAATAACTATAAATGTATTAAAATTAAAAAATTAATTAGTCTAAATAAATATAGAAAAATAATAAGAATAGATATATGCACAAGTAAATTTAATTATTTCAAAAACAGTTTATTTTGGAAATTATTTATTACACAAAAAATATATATATATATATATATATATATATATATATATATATAATTATGCAAATAATATATATTAATTTAAAATAAAATTCTACTCGATGAAAATTGAATTAATAAAACATAGTATATCTTAAAAATTTATTCCTATATTTATTTTTTTTATTCCTTTTTCTTTTTTAATTCTTTTGAGTTTCTATGTGCTAATTTCCAGAGCTTATAATTATTTTGATATTATCTTTTAAAAATTATTTTTATATATAAAAATATTAAATAAAAATAATGTTATTTAAATGAATTTATAATATGAAATATGCTAAATATATATATATAAAAACTCTTTCCTTTTTTCTTAATATTAGAAATTTCAATATTTTTTATTAAAAATATAGTAGCACGTCCATTTTTTTTAAATTAAAAAAGTGATACTAAATGCTAAAGAAAATTTCATAAATGAGAAGAGGGTTTCATATAGAAATTTAGAATTTTTTTTTTTATTTTAGACTTTTGTTTATTTATATGAAATATTTTTATGTTTTTTTATTTCATAAATCAACCTCACTAAATATTTGTTTTGTTTTCTTTTATTCAATATATCTAAACTTAAAATAATATTCATAAGTTTCTTTAATAATTATTAATCTTGAAATATTTTAAACAGTTTTTGAAATTCAAAAAATATGAAAACAAAGACAAATGTTACTTCAAAAAATTTTATGAAAAATACTTTGTGAGAAAATTTTCATTATAATTAACAATAAATTTCAAGTCTGTATAAATTTCTTTTAATACCATTAAAATAAAAAAAAAAAAAAAAATTTATACATTAATAATAGTAAAATGAGGATTTCGTATTAATTAAAAATATTTCAATTAAGAAATAATTATTAGTTTAAATATAAACATATTTCGAATCTGTATGTATTAAATAATTTTGACATTAATCCATTGTATTTTCTACTAATAAAAAAACAATAAATTGTAGTATATTTGATATTTTTTCAATAATAAATTTATGTAAAACATATATATATAATTATATATAATTTTTTTTTTAATCTTATATATATTCATATATATTATTTATTATTATTTTGGTTATTTAAACTTATTACAACATTAATTTTAAAAATTATACATATATATATATATATATAATATATATAAATTTTCTAATATTAAATGAAGAGGCTTATTTTTAATTAATGTTGTTTTATTTTTTATTTTATTTTTTTTTTTTTTTTCTATTTTTTAAGTAAGTAAATATGATAAATCGGTACTATATATCTCAAAAAAATAACCTATATATTTCATTAAATTATAAATACATATTAACAAATAAAAGGTATATATTTGATTATTAAATTACAATAATATAAATTAGTAAATATAACTTCAAATGTTTATCCTATATATTTACAAAATGAAAAAATAAATAATATTATTTTTAAAAAAAAAATTATAAGGCAACAAAAAGTAAAATAAAAATATTTTTAATTTTAAATCCTTGATTTGTTATGAAAAAGAAAGAATTAAATGAGTCTTGTATTTTTTTTAAATTCTTTAAAATATAAAATATTACAAAATTTCAAAAATGAAAAAATATATTTTTGTAGTTCTGTTAAAAAAAAATTTGGTGAATTATATCAACCAAGAACAAGATATGAAAAAAAAAGTCATTTAGAAGTAATTGACGAAGTGTACTTTGATATGGTTGATGCAATGAGAGAGAAAAATAAATTAGAGATGGAAGAACATAATAATGTTGATAAAAATATATCTGAAATTATTTTAAATCACAGTATTTCAAAAAAAAATGAAATTATAAAAAGTTTGATGAGATACTGTATTGAAGTGAAAAACAAAAAAAAAGAAATAGGAGATAAAAATGAATCTATAAATATAAAAGATTTTAATAATAAAAACAATCACATGGAAGATATTTTGAATATAATAAAAAGTAATATAAGAGATTATAGTAGCCATTTTAATACTTGTGAAATAGGCATAATTTTAAAATGTTTTCTTAAAATCAATATAAATGATTTAAATACTATAAATATTTTGTTACATCATTATTTTAAAAGAAATATGAAATTTTCTCAGTATGGTTCTTTATATGTATTAAATTCTTTTTCTAAATTAAATTTACTACCAAATCATATGAATAATTTAAAATTATTGTGCTCTGATATATTAAAAAAATTAGGAAATTATGAATTTAAAAATATATGTTTAATTTGCAATTATTCTTCTGGATTATATAATTTTAATAGAAAATTTATTAGTAGTTTTATTGAGGAAATTTGTAATTTTGTAGTAAAACAAAATTACAATGATGATCTATGGTCTACAGATTCTATTCATTATATTGCAAATTCTTGTGCTAGAGTAAATTATTTAAACAAAGAATTATTTCATTTTTTAAAAAAAAAAATTGAGAAAAAAATTTTTTTTTTTTCGCTAGATCAACTAGTATCTTTAACCAATGCATACAGTAAGTTTAAAAATGCAGAAGAATCCAACTTTTTGTCTTTATATTTAATAATAGCAGATCAAATAATAAAGAAATCATATTTATTAAAACCAAGACATTTAAGTGTGCTAGCTAATTCTTTTAATAATGCTTGTATTCTTCATGAGCATTTATTTCATATTATTACTGAAAATAGTTTAGTTAATATAAATTTATTTGAACCAAAGCAAATAGTTATGTTAATACATTCTTATGTTAACATTGGTTTATTAAATAATAATTTATTAGATTCTATGTGGGACAGGTCTTTTTTATTTATAAAAGATTATAGTATTCAAGAATTATCTATGTTATTACAGTCATATACTAAAAGTTGTTATCATAAAGAAAATTTTGTGAATAAAATAAATGAAAGAATATATTTATTTTTTTCATTAAATTATCCTTTTGTAACGCAAAACATGGAGACATATACATATGAAAAGTATATAAATGCAATAAATTCCTTAAAAAGTAATGAAAATTATAAATCAAATAATATTTCCTTAAAAGAATGTTCTATTATTTTTTATTTAATATACAATCTGCAAAATCACCTTAATCATATTAATGAGAAATTAGGGAATCAAGAAAAAATAAACGATAACATTTATAAAAATGACTCAGAGATTTTTATTAAAAAAAGTGAATTAGAAAAATATACTTCTGAAGTACAAGATCATAAAAATTGCCTAAATGATATTTTAATTTCTCATTCAGTAGATGAAGAAAAAAAAAAAGATACAAACAATAGTATCATGAATGATATAACTTCAAATAAAAATATTAGTGTTAATTTTTCTACAAATAATTGTTATAATTACAGCAAAAATAAAAATAATTATTTAGAAAATACACATAGTTTATTATATATTAATTATTTAGAGAGTTGTTTGATAAACTATTTAAGTAGAGATATAAATTCGACACTATTATGTTCTATTATATATTCTTTAATTAAAGGAAATTGTTATTTACAATATGATTTATTAATATGTTTATCAAAACTAGCCTTAATTTTTATGAAAAAGTTTAAATTTTCAGAGCTAGCTAATATATGCTCTGCTTTATCAGAAGCTTATATTTATGCATCTGATGAGAATAACAGGCAAAACGAAATCATATCAACAAATCAAAAAGAAGAAATAACCGATATTTATAATTCATTTGAAGAAACAAAAGAAAAAATAAGTTCCAATCAAAAAATAAAATATGATGAAAAATTATATAATTCTTCCAAGGAATATTTAATTATGTGTATATTATTTTTTGATCATGTTGAATATTATTTGAAAATGAAAAAAAATTTATTTACTGATGTTTATAGTATTTATAAATTTATAACTTCTTTTGGTGCATTAAGAATAAACAAATATTCTTCAGTTGCATTACATTTATTTAAATTATTCCTTATGGAAATCAAAAATTTATCTTATTTGCCCCTTCAAAAAATAGTAATAATTACATATATAAAACTATTATATATTTATATTATATCTCTTTTTTTTTTTTTTTTTTTTTTTGCAAAATTATTAAATTTTCTTATATTTTTTCAGGCAAATTCTTTTATACAAATGAATGTTTACGATGAAGATGTCTATGCATTTATAAATAAAATACAGAAAATGAAAAAAAAATAAATATTCTTTTCTTTTTCTTGTTATTTCATAAAAAAAAAATTTATTCAAGAAATTCATAATTATCTTGATTTATTAAATAATTATAAGCATAATTCTTAACTAGCAAAATTTACCTATAATTTTATTTTTTTATTTTTTTTAAATTTTCAATTTAAACAATAATTTTTAATATTAATTATAAAAATTTTTTGTTTTTAAAAGATATTATCTTAAAAAAATTTTCAAATAATATTAAGTAGATAGTTTACTTTTAAAAAAATTCATTACTTTTAATGTTATTTTCTTTTTTCTATAGGGATTATTTAGATTTTTTTTCTGATTTTCATAATAATTTGCTATTTAAAGAAGATAAAAATATATGTTAATAGCATAATTGTGGGTTATTTCATATGTTTTTCTGTTAGATATTATTTCTCCTATTTTTGATATCTTTGTGATACACATTTAACTAAAATTTTAAAATATAAAACAAAAATTTTGCGAAGATGATGTAATACTACTTAATAATTAAAAAAAAGAAAACGTTATCTTTTAGTGGTTTAAAATTTGAGTGCATTTAAATAAATCTTTTTTTCTAATTTTAAGATTACAAAATTTTACAATTTTAAGTTAATTTTTTTCTTTTTTTTTTTAAATTTAATTACTTTTTTCCACATTTAATTTTATTTATACTATTATTTGTATCTTTAATTTTTATTATTGTTATTATCTATATATAATTATTACTATTTTTGTGTATAATTATTTTTATTTTTATATATAAATATTAATAAAAACATTGAAATTTTATCATTATCTATATATAGGAAATTCTTTAACAACATTAATAGGAATATTTTTAAAAATTATTAATAACTAGATAAATTTTCTTAATATAAATATATATAAAACTTTTTTTTCTTTAATAAAAATGTTTTTAATTTATATCCTCCTCATTTATTTTTTTTTAAAATTTTTATTTTGTAATAATATTTTTACTAGGAAAATATTAATATGTAAATAATTTTTTTATTATAATTTCAGAAAGTAAATTATATTTTTTATTTTTTATATATATATATATATATTTGTAATTTTTTTTTTTTTTTAAAATTAATCAGTCCATATATATATTATTTTTAATTAATAATTTTTATTTAATCCTTTTTATATATTTTTTATTAATATAATTGATTAACGACGGCGGGACTCGAACCCGCAATCTTCGGTTTCGAAGACCGACGCCTTATCCATTGGGCTACGCCGTCATAACAGATAATTTGAGGAAAATAATTTATTAATAATTTTTATATTTATATTTTCTTCTTATTAAGATAATTAAAAAAAAAAAAAAAAAAGAAAAAATTCTTATTAAATTATATTAATTTGATTTATATATATACAATATAATAAAAGTAAAATTTACTATTTTATTATAAATTTAAGAAAATTTATTTTAACTTTTTATTATTAAAATGTAGTTTATATAAACTATAAGAAGAATATAATTAGGTTAAAAATAGTAAAATATAATATAAAAAAAGAAAAATTTTTGAATGTAAAATTTTTTATAAATATTTTTGTTTTGTATAAATAATAAATTTCATGCAAATGGTAAATATAACATAAAAAGGTAAAAAACTTATTACATATATTATTATAATCTTAAAAAAAAAAAAAATTTAATTTTCTATTTTAAAATTCCATAATCCATCATTTAAGTAGTGTATATTTTCTATACATATATCTTTATTTTTTTCAACTCTAAAAAATAAAAAAAAAAAAATGTGTGGATATAATAGTAAATTTGTAAGAATAAAATATGAAAAACTATTACATTTCTTTAGTTGACATAGTTGTTATTCCAACAGCACAAGCATACTCCTTATTTTCCGCTGTAATTTGCTAAAATATAATAAAAAAAATATGTATAAATATATATATATATAGATATATATATATAATTTAAGAAAAAGAAAAATATTACAATAACTTTATTAGCCTCCACTTCTTCTTCTAATTTTCCTCCTGGAGATGTAACTCCTGGACACATTATGTTTGATCCTCTTAAAACATGTTTAACTGCCCCTTTATCAACTTGGATTTTTGGCATCATAAATGGATCTACAAAGAAAAAAAAAAATTTTACTTTTAAAATAAAATTTTAATTTTTTTTTTTTTTTTTTTTAGTATATAAAAAATTGCTATTCTTTTTAACATAGCTATATATTATTTAATAAAAATTTATTATTCTTCTATTACATTTATGTACTAATTTTAAACTAGGAATCCAAGGACCATTTCTAATTTGGAAAAAAAGAAGTTCTTGATTTCCAATGATTACTGTTACATGATTTATACTAATAAAAAAAATTTCATATAAGAATATATAAATACTATTAAATTTACCGTTTTTTTATATGAATAGAAAAAAAAAAAAAAAATAATCTGTATGTACATTTTATTCTATCTTTAATTTTTTTTAACCATTTTCCAAGAAACAAAGAACCTTTTTTTGGAAAAATATTTTCAATATAATCTTCTAATTTCGGGTAATCTTTTAATATCTTTTAAAAAAGAAAATATTTTATATAATTTGATTTTTTTTTTTTTTTTATTGTTCTTTAAAAAAATAAAACATAAAACGAAAAAAAAAAAAAAAATACCGTGGCTTTAATGCTTCTTTGTACTGAAGATTTCATCAAATTCTGAGATGAAATATTATCTATAGAAAAACTTTTCATGATTCATAATTTTCTTGTAATATTTTTATTTACAAAAAGAAAAAGTTTATATAATACACTTTGAATATATTTAAGTTCTTAGAAATATTTTAAAAATTTTCTTTTTAAAAATCTATATTTTTATACAAACATTTTAAAATGTTCAAAAAAAAAAAAAAAAAAAAAAATGTTTTAATTTTAATGTAAAAATATATGTTATGTACTTTATAAATATGTTAAATGTATTTTTTAGGAATGGATGTTTTGAAATACTTTTATAATTTTTAGAAAGAAAAAAAAAATTTTAAATTCAACATATATTAAGTATAATTGAATTTAAAAATATCATTTCAGGTTTTTAAAAATAATATAAAATAAAATAGAAATGAAATAATAAATTAAAAGTAAGATTAATCCAATGTTGTAAATGTAAAATGTGTTAAAAATAAAGTAAAATTTTAAAGAATAATAAAAATATTGTAAAATAAATAAGGACTTAAATATTTTTCTAAGGAGAGAATGTAATGGTATAACAAATTCTTTATAACTTTAATATTGAGTTTTTTTTTAGAAAAAAAGTGTTTATATTTAGTTCATTTTTTTTTTTTTTTTTTTTTTTAAAAATACTTTATGTATTTATTACTCTTTTTATAAATATAAAGATATGATTTAATACCAAAAAAAAAAAAAAAAAAAAAAAAAAAAAAGGAAAAAAAAATATAAAATATATATAATGTGACACGATGAAATTACGAAAAATTGCAAATTAAAAATTATGGAAAAAAAAAAAGAAATATAAATGCAGAAATGTGCAAAATTTTAAAAATATACAGGATAAAAAGTACAAAAAATACAAGCATACAAAAGTATAT
>NW_021628210.1:422306-437499 GCF_900005855.1 Plasmodium gallinaceum | reverse complement strand
ATATACTTTTGTATGCTTGTATTTTTTGTACTTTTTATCCTGTATATTTTTAAAATTTTGCACATTTCTGCATTTATATTTCTTTTTTTTTTTCCATAATTTTTAATTTGCAATTTTTCGTAATTTCATCGTGTCACATTATATATATTTTATATTTTTTTTTCCTTTTTTTTTTTTTTTTTTTTTTTTTTTTTTGGTATTAAATCATATCTTTATATTTATAAAAAGAGTAATAAATACATAAAGTATTTTTAAAAAAAAAAAAAAAAAAAAAAAAAAAAAAGGAAAAAAAAATATAAAATATATATAATGTGACACGATGAAATTACGAAAAATTGCAAATTAAAAATTATGGAAAAAAAAAAAGAAATATAAATGCAGAAATGTGCAAAATTTTAAAAATATACAGGATAAAAAGTACAAAAAATACAAGCATACAAAAGTATATATATATATATATGTAAGAATAAAATATATCACAAAATGAAAACAAAAAACATAAGAGCCGTATAAAATTATGGAAAATTTTAATTATAAAATTATTTATGTAAATAAATGAGTTTCCTTTTCCATATAAACAAAATGAAAAAAAAAAGGTATACACTTATATGCTAATTTTATTTTTTTTTCTAATTAGTGTACCTGATTTTATCTTTTTTTTTTTCTTTACTTTTTCTTTTTTTTTTTTTTTTTAATAAATAAGAAATATTCATGAAATAATTCTGATGACCATTATTACAATTAAAAATATAATAAGAATGAGAACATTTTAAATGTCTTAATTTTGTGTATAAAAATTTAAATATGAAAACAAAATCCCTTATTTAGTTTTTCTGTTCATTATCACTCTGGTTTATTATAATATTATTTTTATCATCATTTTTACTATTATTTTCTTTATCTTTACTACTTTTATTTTCTTCTTCATTTTTTATTTCATCTATGTTTGAATTTTCACTTAGTGAACATAATGTCAGTGGTAAATGATGTGAAACAAAAAAGGAAGTGGGTGTTTTAAATGATTCAGCATTGATATCCATTTTATTAGATTTTAATTTTTCAAAAAGTTTTGAAAACATTACATTTTCATTCAAATCTTGCATTGATCTTAATTGATTTTTTACATCATCATTTGATATCATTCTTCCTTCAATAAGCTTAGCAAATGAATTTAAATTTACTTCTACTTTATTTAAATAATCTAATAATCCAATTCTATGTTTTATTCCTTCAATAATCTGTGAAAAAATAAAAATAATTAAAATGTTATGTTTTTATATTCTAATATATATATTAATATAAATTTTTTTTTTTTTATTACTTTTTTTTGTATTAATTTTTTCTTTTGTCTATTTTCATCTTTCCATTCTTCTCTTATTTGATTTAAAGAATATTCTATATCCATATCCCACTTTATATCCTTTAATAAATGGAAAAAAAAAAAAAAAAAAAAAAAAAAAAAAAGTTTAATAACATAAATATATATTTAAGTTACAATAGTTTTACTTTATTTATTTTTTATTTTACTTGAATTATATTCATTATTGTCATATTAGAAGGATCAAATTTATTTTCTGCCGTCTCTCCAATATTTGGTATAATTACATCATCTATATTTACATCTAATTCAATATTTGCTTTTTTTATTTCATCAAAACTTAAGTGAAATTCATTTACTGTTTTTTCTCCGTATAATGATATAAGTGAATTAATCATATTATTAGGATCTATATTAATTGATTCTAAAATTTCACAAATTTTGTTCCATTCTTTTATTAATAAATTCATACATTCACTTTGTTTTTCCCAATATTTACATATTATATTATGTTCTTCTATTTTTATTTCTTTTTCCTTTGTACTCATTTTAGATTTTATAGTTTCTTCTCTTTTCTACAATAAAAAATATATATATATATATATATGTTTATATATTTTAATTATTTGTATTATATCTTTTAAATGTAATAATCAATTCAAAATATATATATGTCTTTTTTTTTTTTTTAATTTATGTTAATCTAATAATTAATTTATTATAAATATTTTATTAATTTTTTTTTTTTTTTTTTTTTTTTTTTACTAATTCATCATCTTTCGAAGGAGCTAAAGCATTTGCCTCTGAAAATTTTTTTTTTATTTCCGAATTTATTTGATTTCCTAGTAATGCAATTAATTTTAAAATCATTTTTTTTCTTTTCTCATTAAAAACTTCTTTTATTTCAGCTCTTTCCATACTTTTTGTAATGAATTTATAGTAATTATTTGAAACCTATAATAAAACATTTTTTTGATATATGCAAAATAATTATTTATTTATTAAATTATTTATTTATTTATTAAATTATTAATTTTTTTTATTGCTATTTTATAATTACTGTATGAGCTAAACTTAAAAGTTTTGCATTATTATTTTGTCCAACTAATTGTGAATAATCTAATGGTTCCATATAATATTTTTCAAAAGGATTAGGTATGTCATATTTTTCTAATAAACCAGTAACATGTTGAATTTTTTTTAATTTAATTTCAGTTGCTTTTTTAACTTTACTTGAGTCTAAAACAATTTTTTTATTTGAATCTTTTTTTTTCTCATTTTTTGATTTTATTTTGGATTCATCAAATATAGATGCTCTTCTTTTTTCCGTAACGTTTTTATCAATTTTCAAATTTTTTAATTCTTGTGATAATATATGATCTTCTATTTTTTTGTTTAATTCTTTATTTTTATCTGTGTTATCTTCATTTTGTGATATTGTATTTTTTTTATCTTCATTTTTAATTATTGACTTATTATCATATTCACTGTTTGATAATTTAAATTTTACACTTAAAGATGAACCACTTTTATTTCTTAATGAAGTTCCTCTGATAATTGATTTAAGCTACAATAATGGAATATATAAATATATTTAATAAATCAAATCTCAAAAAAAAAAAAAAAAAAATAATATATATATATATAAATTAAATGTGCAATGTTACGTTTTTATCATTTTCTGCTCCGTTTAATGATTCCTTTGATTTCTCTAGAGATTCTTCAAAAAAAAAAAAAAAAAAAAAAAATAAATAAATAAAATAAAATAAAAAGTATAATAGAACAAATATTACGATTTATACATTTCATATAATTAAAATGTTATTTTTAAGAAATTCTTTCTTATACCTTTTAACGATTCATCAGATATAGGAACAACACATGATGCTATATTTGGAATTTCATCATTTTTTTGATGATAATTAGTGGTTATTATATGTTGTTTTACACTCATATTTGGATTAACAAAAAGAGGGGATGGAGACTGTAAAGTGACATGTGTAATATCATCATATTCAGCTACTTCTACTACTGATTTAGGTATTAATGCATATATTTTTTTATCTAAATTCTTATTTTTCGATAAAGCTTTTAATGCATAAGGATCAACTTTTTCATTTAGAGGAATTGCTGTACTATACATATCAACTAATGATTTATCATAATCTACTTTTTTTTTTTTTTTTTTTTTTACTTGTTTCTTATTTTCAGCTGGGAGTCTAATTATTGTCAATGAACCTTTTTCTATATATATATAAAAAAAAAAAAAAAATTGAAAGAAATAATGAAATTATAAAAAATATAAACATAAATCTATTTTTTTTTTTTTTTTTAAGCTTTATATATATATATGTATATTTTATTTTCGAAAATATATATTCGTTTTAAAAAGTTACCATTTTGAGAATCATACAAATAATTATTTGGATAATTTCTCATATCCTCATGTTTTTCCATATCTAAATAAAAACATTAAATTTATATATATATATATATATTTATATTTAAGTATAGGAATTATTATTATTTCTAAGAGTAAATACCTGAATACTGTGAATTTATATACATATCATTTCTATAATCGTCATAAGATTTTCTATCAGATGTATTATCAATATTTTGATAACATTCAGATGAATAATTTTTAAAAGCATGAACATTCTGATTATTTTTATAATTTTCTTTTGTTGAATTTATTATGATATCATTGCAAGGTCTTTTAATATTCCTTTCATTCAAATATTTATAGTTAACTTTTTTGTTATAATAATTTTGATCATTTCTTAAATATCCCTGTTCCATTTGTAATTCATCATTCATGTTTTCATATAATGTATTATTATCATAAGAATCTGAAGAATCATATCTATTGTACTCTTCTTCATTTATTTTACCATAATTCATAACATTTTTATTTAAATAATTTATCTCCATGTTTTCTGTATTTTTTGTTTGTTTTCTTAATTGTTTATCGTCATATTTAGGTGAACTATATTGATTTATATTACTTTTATAATCTCTTGAATTATCTATTATATTTCCCTTAGATATTTTATTTTCATTCATTATATTTTCAGTTCTATTATCATAAACGATATTATTAATGTTATCATTCCCAAATTCAGGAGATGACTTTCCATTTTCGATTTTCTTATATTCATAATTTTTTGTAATAGGATCATTTTCTCCTTTATCTAAAAATCTTTGTTTATCCATTACATTATTATTAACACTTTGTATATTATCTTTTTTAAAGGAAGGTTTTTTATTGCTTTTTTTTAAATTATATTCATATTCTGATGAATACGTAAACTCTCTTGAAGCAGTTTTGTTATCTAAGTTTTGATCGATAGCACCATTATTAGTTCCCATATATTTATTCTCTTGTTTGATATCATTTATAGGCATTTTTTTTTCTTCCATATATTCCATATTATTTTTTGAATTACCTTCTATATTGTTATCTTTTCTTGAATTTAAATTGGAATCTAAAAAATTTGGAGCAAACTTCTTTTCATAATTATTTTGATTAGAGTAGTTAGAATCAATTGTACTTAATGACAAGTTATGATATTCTTTTTTTCTATTTCCATCTTTGTCTACTAAATTTTGATTCGGAAGAAGATTGGATTCTTTTTTTAAGGAAGAATAGTTTTGATATTTATCTCTTATATTAGAATTATGGTACATTAATAAATTGTTGTTGTTTATTCTTTCTTCATTGAGATCTTCATTATATTTATTAAGGTTTCCAACTTTTTTTGAAGGTAGCATAACATTTTTATCTTTCGGTATAAATGAAGATCCTACATTTATTATACCTTTTTGAATATTTTTGTTTCTTTGATATTCATTATTCACATTAGTTATTCTATTATCAGTAATATTACTATTTTCACAAAAATCTTCATCATTTAAATCCTCTTTTTGAGTGTCTTTTTTAAAAATTTCCTTATTAATATTATTATTATTTACTTCATTCATATTTCTATGATAGCTCATATCTCTTTGTATATAAGGAGATGGTAATGGTATCATAGAATCACTTAATTCTGTTTGTAAAAATTTTTTTTGATTTCTGTTTATCTTAGAAAAATTTAAATTCATATTATTTTCATTACTTACATAGTTATAATCACTATTTTTTTGAAATAGTATACTTTTTTGATTGAAATTATCGTAATTATCATTATTGTTTCTACTACACTCATAATTTTGTTTCTGATTATTTGAAAAACACTCAATATTACTTGATTTTTTATTTTTTATTATCATCTCTTTATTTGAAAGTGTTTTGTAATCATTATAATTTCTTTGTATATTATTATTGTTGTTATTATTAATATTTGCATCATTATAAGTGCAATTAGAATTTAGGTTATTTTCTTCATTAAACTGTTCTAATCTTCTAAATTTAGATCTATCTTTTGCTATACTATCATCAAAAAACTTTCTCTCCAAGTAATTTTTATTTAAATTTTCATTAATCTTAGAATTCTTTGGTTTCATATAATCTTGTTCACTATTATTGTTAATGTTTAATTTATCATAATATATTTTTTTTTTCATATCTGTATTATTATATAATTTATTTTTTACCATATTTTCTTTTTCTATATCCTTATTGTTTATATCTTTATTATTTTTATAATTATACATTATTTCATTAGTTATTTCTTTTCTTCTGTTTCCATTATTAGGAAAATTTTCATTAATATTAGAGTTATGCTCAATGGTGTCCTTAAAGGAAAAAATTTTTTCTGCTCTACTTTTTTTTATATTTAAAATGTCATTTACATCTTTACTTTCAATATTTGAAAAATGATTTCTATTATAATTAGGCATAGTGATATGTTTTTCATTAAAAAAGAAAACATATATATATATACATACATATATATATATATATATATATATATATATATATATATATATTTTGAATATTAAAGTATTATCTGTATATAATTTTTTCTTTTTAAAAAATTATTAAACTTATGTCATTTAATAAAAGCACATATATATATACATATATACATTTCTGTATATTTTTTTTAAATAATGTATCACTAAACAAAAACGGTTAAACAAATGAAAGAATTTTATAAAAAATTATGAAATACAGAAATTTTTAAAATTTAAAATTTCATTTACATTTTAAAGAAAAGTATATATATGTATATTTGTATGTATAATTATATATTTATAACATTTATGTATTTTATGTATTTATATTTTTTTTTTTTTTTATTTATTTATTTTTTTTTTTTTTTTTTGTATCATTTGTTTATCAAAAACATTAGTTTCATTTTGATATAACAAGACATAATAGCATAATTTAAAATGTCAACTTTTTTTATCTATAAAATCTTAAAAAAAAATTTAATATCTTCAATAAATATTTATATATATATTTATATAATATATATATATGTATATTTATATATATATATATATATTTATATATGTATATATATATATATATATAGATATATATATATATATATATTTTTTTTTTTTTTTATCTAAATTATATATATAAATATAAATTAATGGAAATTTTTTTATTTTTATTTTTCCACTGAGATTCTGTTAAAAATTATTTTAAAGATTTTGAAGTATAATAAATGTATTTTCATTAAAAAAAAATTTACAAAAATTAAAATGTAAAAAATAATATTTCGAAAAAAAAAAAAAAAATAACTTGTTAATATTATATCAAATCTTTTAATAAATAATCATTATATAAATGAGAAATATGAGAATATATTATTTATATATTTAATTTTATTTTTTTTTTTTATTATGCGCTAAATTTTTATTATTATTATTATTATACGTATATAAATATATATATAAATATTTTTTTTTTTTTTTATGTGTGTGTGCAATAGATTATTGTCAGCGTATTTTTGTTCATTGGACACTTTAAATTTTAGAAATATATTCCTAAAGAATATATATAAATAAATTATTAAATAAAAAAAATATATTGTTCAAATTATTTAATTTTTTCTTAAATAATTTCTACTTAATATCATGGGTAATATGTTTCTTTATTAATATATTTATTGGTTATTCGAAAGTGCGTTTATTTTTATTTTATACAAATATACAAATTTTCATTAAGTGAAATATTAAAATAATTTCATATTAAAGGTATTTTATTAGAATAAATTTTTATAATTATTTTATAATTATTTTATCATTGTTATTATAATTTTTAATTGTTTGTGAGGAGAATTATCAATTAAAAATTTATTAATATTATTTATTAGAACAAATTAAAAAAAAAAAAAATGATGCAAAGTATTCAAAAAGAATGTAATAATAAAAAAAAAAAAAAAAAAATAGCAATATTCTAAAAACTAAAAAAAAAAATTCATATTAATAAAAATTAGAAACTTATAAAGTTTTAATAAAAAGAATTGTAAATAAAATAGTTTTAAAAAATATCTATATATTAAAAATATGTTTTCCTTATTCCAATTTTTTTTAATTGATCTAAATATTCTAAACTTTTAAAACTTGGTATAAAGCCATAATATTTATGATTGTTCTGACAAAAAAAAAAAAAAAAAAAAAAAAATTTAGACATTTTTTAATATATATTTATTTTTTATGCTATGTAAATAATGGAATATATAAAAGAATTCAATGATAAAATAAAATATATGTAATAGAAAGAGTATAAAATGTAAATGAAGGTAATAAATATATAAATAATAAGTTGTATTTAAGTGTGACTATTCTAAACTACATTATTAAGGAACAAAACAAAAGTATTGATAAAAAAAAAAAAAAACAATTTTTAATAAAATATATAATAAAAGTATATAAATTAAACCCTATATATTTTTAAACAAACAATTTTGTTTACTAGTTTTGATATGTATATATATATATATATATGTATATATATTAATTTTATTTAATTCTTCTATTTACCGAAAAAATTAAATCAACAAAATTGAGTACTTTAATTTTATAATTTTTTAAGGAAGATTTTTCAAATTTTTCTTCAATAGTTTTTTTCAAATCTTCTAAGTCAAAAAATAATGGTATAATATTTTTTGAGTCACGATGTATATATAATCCTTCTACATAAAAAACTGGAAATATTAAGTCGCTTTTTTTTTTAAAAGACAAAAAAATTAATGCATTTTGAATTTGTTTTTTCGATGGAATTAATTTCCAATATATATTATTTTTTTTTATATCTTCATTTTTCTTTTCCATTGTTTTTAAAAGCAAAAATTCTTTTATTAAATTATATGCCTTTTCCATACTAATACTATGAATCTTTATATTGCTAATATTTTTTATACTATTATTTTTTGTGATTTCATTCAACATACTTTCTGCATCATGTGGACATAAAAACAAGTAACAAACTTGTTTATCATTTTCTTGAAATATGTATGGTGAATTATTATAATTTGTTAAAATATAAACTGGTATAACATTTAATTTTTCTTCAATAGATCTTTCATGATACTTTTTTTTCCAAAAATAAAAATTTATTCCATTTCTAAACAAACTCAAGTTACGTCGAAGAAGTTTCTTTTTGTATATATCTTCATTTGAAACTAAAATATTAAGACATTTTTTAGGATGATTAGTTGATTTTAATGCTTTTACAGTATTTAATAAATATATACATAAAAAAAAAAAAAAACACATTTTATAATATAGGTTATTTCCTATTGTTTATAATATTTTTAATCTTATATATATATTTTTTAACTTTTTTTCAAATCATAATGTATGGATTTAAAAATTAATTGTAATTTAAAAAAAAGTTATATTTTATGAATATTATATTTTCATTACGTAGAAGTGTTTTTACATTTAAGTTATCCTATGAATATTTGTTAAATCACATCTTTAATTTAGCTAATTTTAATTTTATATATTTTTTTTTTTTTTTTTTTTTATTCTAAACTTGAATTTTTTCTATTAAAAATTTTGTCATTTTAATAATTATCAATTTTATATAATATGCCTATTTTTATCTTCAACTGATTAACATTTTGTTTTTTTTATTATTTATAAAAAGTAAAATTATAAAAAAAAAGCATCGATCAAATAAATATTGTGAACATTATATTTTTCTCGTACTTTTTTTTACTTAATATCATACACTGCCTTTTTCAGATAACAGTATTTACAGATATATATATATATATAAACAATCAAAGTGTTCTAGTTTTATTAATACTCTTATATATATTTAGTTTATTATTTGAAATTATTTTTTTTACTAAATGTATATGATTATTTTTATTTTTTTTTTTTTTATTTAAAGTCCACTGTTTTTTTAAAGGTTCTTTTAGTATGAATTTCACACCTATCTGTTTTTTCTAATAAAGAATAAATACATGTACTCAAAATTTTATAAAAGTTATATATAAAAAGTTTTTATGAAATATAAACGCATATAGAATTTATAATTATACAACATATCTAAAAAGAAAGAAAAGAATACATAAAAAATGAATTATGCTTTTAAATAAAAGTTATATAAAAATAAATAGTTTAGTAAAGAAAAAAAAATTTATAATTCTATGAAAAAAAATGTTAGACTTTTTTATTAAGATAGATACCAATGATAAATTAACAAAATATGTGTTCGAAAAATAAGAGATACAAAAATTAGTAAAATAAAAAAGTAAAAAAAAAAAAAAAAAAACATTCAATAAATTTAAGTAAAATTATGGTTATCTATTTTGGAAAACGGTAATAATATTTTTCCTGGATTCAATGGATCTTCAACACATTGTCCGTTTTTCCTTAACTTTGTACCTTCTAAAATTTTCTATAAAATATATATTATATATATATATACTTATTTATTTATGGGTTTATTTGTTTAATCATTTAAATAATTTAATATTTTTAAATGATTTATATAAATAAATGTGTAATTATTTAGACATTAAAAAAAAAAAAAAAAAAAAAAAAAAAAAATACACGAATTTTATAAATATTATTCATATGTATAATTTAATTTATAAATATATGTTAAAAAATTTTCAATACCTCATGCAAGTTTCTGTCAATTGGGTAAAAAAACATAGTAAAACAAATTATTAAAAATGTGATAGATATAAAACCAGCAAACGCAGATCTGATAGCCCATGTTAATTTTTCATTTGCAGCATTTTTTGAATTATCGTAACCGAATAGATTTATATAATATAAAGAAAATTTTAAACCAATTCCAGCAATTAGATTTGCAAAACACATAAAAAAACCTGAATATTTAGCATCATTTCTTATACCATTCAAAAATTCATCATAATCAATAACATCAGCTTTCATAGCTTCAGGTGTAGAAAAAAATGACCCAACTGATAATCCTCCAATAATACAAAAAAAAAGAAATAATTTTTCTTCATTTTTCTTAACAACAAAAGAACAAGTAGTTAATGAAAAGCATAATAATCCTGAAGATAAAATATATTTCCATTTCTTATTGTTAAACGAAAATATTTTGCTCATACATATCCAAAAAGGGATCCCTATGATAGCTGAAGTTGTAAAAAATAAGGGAGACCAATTTATTAAAAAAGTAGATTCAATTACATATCTGCAAAAATATGGTAATAACATTGGAGACACTGCACCAGACAATAAAGTGAATGAGTAAGCTGTAAGGAGTAATTTGAAAGGCTTATTTTTAAACATATTTTTTATTATTTTATAATTATTTTTAAAAGAATTATTTCTATCTAGCATATCCGAATTCCATAGTTCTTTTGATGATCCATTATCTTTTAATACTACTAATGTTATAAATATGCCTATTAAATATAATATACTATAAATTAGTGTTATTATGAACATTTGCTTTTTCACATTTTTTATATTGTCATCTAAAAAGGAACCTAAAATACCATTCAGTAAACCGCATGATGTTGATCCAATAACTGATACAGCTGATGTTAACAACTTTTTTTAAAAAAATTATATATACAATTATTATTTTTTATTGTAGAATAATTATATATATATATATATATATCATGGTATTTTCTTAAAAAATATTTTGCTTTTTATATTAAAAGTTAAAAAAGAATCTTTATTCAAAATTTTATTATTACTTGTAATTTTGATCTCTCATCATAATCATAGGTTAATTGAGAAGCCAATGAATGATGAGCTACTTCACTACACCCCCAAGACATACCAAAAATTATAGACAAAATATATGACCATAATTTTAAGTTTCCTATTGAATTTATTTTTATAGGAGGGTTTAGTAATAAAAAAAAAGAAACTAATAAGAGAAAAAAAATAATGAGAAAAATGCATAGAAAAAAAAAAAAAAATTTAAAAAACACATAAATTATGAAATACAAAAATATGAAATATAGAGAATTATAATTTTATATTAATTAAAAAGTACTTGCTTGAAAAATAGAGGAAACTAATAAAAAAGGTTTTCTTTTCCCGTATGTTTTAAAAATATTTCCTTTAGATATATCACTAATGCAACCAAATATAGGTTCGCTAAAAGCATATGTAAACATTAAAGTTAAATGAACATTTCCAACAGTTTCTTTTAAAAAAAAGATATATATATATTTATATATCTTTTTTGTAAATTATTTTAGTTTTTATTTTTTTTTTTTATCATACTAGCACTAAGACCTATAATATCTGTATAAAAAAAAGAGGCATATGTAGTTGATATTAAATTCATTCCACCTACTCCAATCATAGGACAAGCAAAACTAAATATAGTAGCCCATTTCAATTTTTTTCTTTTTCTTATATTTTTAAAATCTTCATAGTCTGAATCTAATGTAGTTAATTATTTTTTAAAACATAAATTAATCATCATATAAAATTAAATTTACATACATATTATAATTATATATATTACACTTGCATATTATATATGTTTAATTTTTAAAAATCTTAATACTATACATGTTGAGTAGCTTGGTGGAGAATTATTTGATAAAAGTTTTTCCGAAGCATTATAAATTTCCTTTTCATTTATATTTTTTTTTTCATTAAAATTATAACTATTTTTATCATTTATTATTTCAGAACTATCCTCATTCACATTTTTATTAAAATAATTTTCTACATTTTCAATATTATGGTTTATCATTTTTTTATATTCTCTTATTTCTTCTTAGTGCTGGTTTTAATCTTTATTTAATTATTTATATTATATTCTTATCAATTTTATCTATTTTACTCTTATTTAAGTGTATATTATTGAAAGAATTGCAAAAAAATATATATATATTATTTAAGCAAATCAGTTATATATATATATATATATATATATAATCAGTTTAAATGAATCATATAAATAAATGAATAATTTTTTTATTGTCTAATATAAATAAGCAGAATAATATTAACGCAAAAATATATATAATTAGAAAAATAAAATATTTTACAATAAGATTAAAATTGAGATTAATTTTTTTAATTTAATAATTAAATGTGCTAACAGTCTTAAGTAGTTAAAATATGTTATTTCATTATATAAATTATATATAATAATTATATGTAATATTTATAAAAACAATTTATAATATATATAGGTATAATATTTCTTTAATAATTATTTCTAAAGTAAAACATTCATAAAATAGCTACAAAAGATAAAAATCAATAAAAATCTAATATTAAAAAAAAAAAAAAATAAATAAATAAAGTATAAAAATTATCAAAATGTCTAAATTAATATCTATTTTAATATTTATAAAAAAAGACTTTTTTACATTTTTATACATGAACACCATAAGATGCTATTTTTGTATAAATTATTCATTTTTTTTTTTTTTTTTCATATATATATATATATATATATATATATATATATATCTTTATAACTTAAAGTTCAAAAGTTGTCAAATAGATAAATGCATTGTAGTCATTCTAAAAATAAAAAGAAAAATTCTTTAAATATTTTTTTTTTTTTTTTTTTGCCTTTCTTTTATTGTAGAAAATTTTTTTTAAAATGGGCTTGTGTTATTACTAGTACTTTTTAGAAATAAATTTTTATTTTGTCTTGTATTTAAATAATGAACATATCTTAGGAGATACACAAATATATTCTTATTTTTTTAACTGAAAAAAAGAACATATCTAAAAAGTAGTTTTTTTTTTTTCTTCTTTCTAGAACATTGCACACATTATTGTTTTTGTTGTTTAAGATTTTTTAAAAAAACTCTAAAGACTAATTTTTACTCTTTAAAAAATGTATTTTTTCATTTACCTACTTACGAAATTATATACTATATACATATTTATATAGATGAAGTATAATAGGTAACATATTAAACACATATTTAACTTGTATTCATTAACGTATTTCTTTAATTTATTTTGTGGTTTTTTTTTTTTTTTTTTTTTTATTTTAAAAAGAAACAGAAAAAGAAAAAACAAAGAAATTAAGGATTGAAAACAATTTTCTATTTTATAAATGTGAATAATCAGTAAGTGAAGAACTTTTAACAAAACAGTTTTATGATTTTTCCTTAAAATATTATTCAGACGTAAAATATAAAAAATATGGATAAATATATTACGTATTTTAAAAAATTTTTCTTTTTTTTTTATTTTACATTTAGTAATTTTAAAATATCTATAAGAATATAATATTTATTTCTTATCTTAAAAATTTTCACTCATATTTTCAAAAAGCCTATATAAAAGAAATCATAATAAAAATTTAAACTAAAAGAAATTTAATATAAATATTTAAAAAAAAAAAGAATAGTTAAATTATAAATTAATAGTAAAGTTTTTTAAAATTAAAAAATAACAAAATATAGATTATGGACTCTATATTTATTTTTTGAAATAAAAAAAAAAAAAATCTTTTTATTTATAATATTTCAACAAAAAACATTTCAAAAATAAAATAGTTCTTATTTAATTTTTTTTTTTTTTTTTTTTTTTGTATCCTTCTTAATATACAAAAAATAAATACCAATATTTACTTTTAACTTTATTATTTTTTAAAAATTTTAAAATAAATATAAAAAAAAGTATGATTTATTTTACTCTAAAATTTATTTAAGAAAATAAGTAAAATAATTATTAATATATTTAAAATAAATTTACTAATGTTTTTAAAACAAAAATAATTATACAAATATTTTTATATTATATAAAAATTAAAAACAAAAGCAAAAAAAAAAATATGTCTTAATAATTTTTTTTTTTTCCTTTTTAATTAAAAACATTATACTATAATAAAAATTGATAAGCATTATATTTTAAAATTTGTTTTAATGTTTGTTATAAAGTTTTTTAATATATTTTTCACTTTGTACTATTTTATAAATTATAATGTGGTTGAAAGCTTATCTAGACAAAATTTTAGTCTCCATAATAATATCCCTCAAAGAATAAGTAAAAATTTTCTTATTTCAATAAAGAATAATAATATATCAAGTAGATATTTTCGGAAGAATAATTATTCTTTTATTCATTTTAAAGAAAAGAAGTTACCACATCTTTTATGTTTTCATAGTGAAGACTGCGAATACTGCAATAGCATGGAAAAGCTATTAACAAAATTAAAAGAAGAAGAAAATATTAAATTTTTAAAATTAGAAATGTATGAAAATTCTTATAATTTTGAATTATTACAACAACTAGATCATAATAATTTATGTGGTGGTTTACCATATTATTATAATTTAAAAACTCATTACAACATCTGTGGTGCAACAACTTACAAAAACTTGAGAAATTGGGCATTAGATAAAAAATGCAAGTAAGGCATAAATATATTTTTTTCTATTTTTATATTAATTGTTTTTTTATATATATGTGATTTCAATTTATTTAGCATTTTTTAAATTCACTTTTTTTTTTTTTTTTTTTTTTTTTTTTTTA
>NW_021628210.1:406254-421306 GCF_900005855.1 Plasmodium gallinaceum | reverse complement strand
TTCGTTATGAAGAAAAAAGTTTATGTATGTATAATATGAAAAAAAAATAAGAACAATAAGAAGTATCTACTTTTTTATTCCAAAAAAAAAAAAAAAAAAAAATATAAAATAAATAATATATGCTTTAATATCATGCAAACACTTAACAAAAACTAAGATTATTTAATAAAAAGGAATAAAGAAAATATTAAAATATTTATATATATATATATTTATATATATATATAAAAAAAAAAAAAAAAAAAAAAAAAGTGTTAAGTTTTATTATAATAATTTTTAATTTTTATTGTTATGTTAAAATAATTTCATGGAATCTAAGAATATGTTCATGCTTTTTAAGCAGCACATTAAAAATAGCTATATATATATTTTCTTTAATTTTTAAATTTATTAAATGAAATAAAATAATTTTTTTTATTAATAATTTGTTATAATCATTTATAATTGTAGTGTTTTTTATATTATTATTTATACTACTATTTTTTTATTTAGTTTTATTATTAAAATTATAATTTTTTTTTTTTTTTTTTTTTTTTCTTTTTTTTTATATTCTTCATAATACTAGTAGCTAAATACTACGTTAATTATTTTTTCTTCATTAGAATAATTATCTCCAAATGATTTATAAAAAATATATTTTTTTTTAAAATATCTTATTATAATATACATGTTTTAATTATATATGAAATATAATAATATATAAATATATATGAATTTTTTTATTATTTTATTGTATATTTATTTTTTAGTTCGTTTTTTTAAAAAATTATATTAATTAGTTTCCAATTTTATATATATATATATATATATTTTTATATATTTATGAGAATTTCCACAATTTATTTATCTTTTTTTTTTTTTTTTTTTTTTTTTTTTTTATTTATTAATCTTCACATTAGATTGTTTAACACATTTTTTAAAATAAATTAAGTTGTCTTTTTTTCAATTGAGCTGATTTAATTAACATTTTTTTTTTTTTTAAGATGATATTTAAAAATGCTACCGTTTTTTTTTTTTTTNTTTTTTTTTTTTTTTTTTTTTTTTTTTTTTTTTTTTATTTATTAATCTTCACATTAGATTGTTTAACACATTTTTTAAAATAAATTAAGTTGTCTTTTTTTCAATTGAGCTGATTTAATTAACATTTTTTTTTTTTTTAAGATGATATTTAAAAATGCTACCGTTTTTTTTTTTTTTATAAAACTTTAAGTTACAAACGTAAAATAATGCTATTAAATTATTTTTTAATATAACTATTTAATTTTATAATTATTTTTTATAATTTCTTCTTTTTATGTTTTTTTTTTTTCTTTCTTCTTCTTTTTTTTTTTTATAAAGATGAATAATCTATTGAAATACAGAAAATTTGTTATAATAGAAATATTATTAATTACATTTACATATTGTATTGTATCAAATATTTTTATCAATTCATTAAATAAAGGTTCTACAAAAAGGAGTATATATGTAGAAGGGTATAATTGGGATATATTAGAAAAATGGAAATCAATAAATAAAAAGGAAAAATTAGAATATAAAATAAATTATAATATTGGGTTAAGTATAGATGCAGAAATTGGTGATTTTGGTGACTATAATTCAGATGTAAAAACTGATTTAATTTTATATAGATATAATGAAGATAAAATAATTAGTACTATATATATATATATATTTAGTGTTAAGGATAACAAATTTGTTTATTTCACTGAAGTTAGTTTTGAAGGAAAAGTTATGAATATAACAGCTATAGATTTAAATTTTGATGGTTCATTAGATATTTTAGTTTTATTTTCACACCCAAAAAATAGTAATAAATATTACATATGTGCTTTTTTTCAAAATGAAAATGAACAATTAGAAGAAGTATGGAATTCTAAGAAAAAAGAAGAATTAAATGAAAGCATATCTGATAAAGAGGAAAAAAACATATATTATTCTAATGTTCATCCCTTAGTTTGTGATATAAATAATGATGGGCTACCTGATTTAATCGGTCAACAAACAAATGGTAATAATTCTTTTTTTAGATTTATATGGATTAATAATAAAAATGGTTTCAAAAGTATCCTATGGGAAAATATGGATATTTTTAAATATAAAGAATTAGGAGAGATTAGTAATCCTAACTCTAGTGCTATAGTAGATCTAAATGGAGATTGTAAGTCGGATTTAGTATTTACTGTATATGATAATCAAAAGAACATTTCTTTAGAGATATGGTTAAATAAGATAGTAGATGGAAAAAGTATGTATATAAAAAATTCTGAGAACTACAGTCTTCCTATAAATTCATTGCAAGTTTTATTTGGAGATTTTAATGCAGATGGGTCAGTTGATTTAGTTGTGCCAACTTGTATTAAAAGACCTTTATGTAATAATTGTTGTGTTCAGGATGATAAAATATATTTTATTCCAAATTTACAGAAAAAAATATGCGATAAAACATGGAAAAAGGTAGATGAGACAAAATGTAGGCCTGCATCTAATTTATGTTCTGAAAGTGACTTTGAATTTGAAGATGATTTAGATGACGACTTTGTATCCACTGTTGATATTAATGGTTTACATTTATCTGGGAATTCAGATTATCCATATTATTTGAGTGTTGGTGATATAGATAATGATGGCTATTTAGATTTATTAATAACATTAAGAAATGATAAAGGTAATAAATATGTAAGAATATATAAAAATGAACTTAAATTATATGATAAACAACGTAGTTTAGAAATAAGAGGATTTTATAATTTTTATCAGTTTGTCACTTCACCAAGTGAATCAGTAACTGATGTTTACAATGCAGCATTTTTTGATATTTTTGAAAACGGAGTTTTAGATATTTTAATATTTGGAAAATATATAAATGATAATAAAATAACTAAGTATGCAGCTGTTGGTTTTATAAGAGATAACGAAACAGATTCATTATTTTTAAAGTCAACTGCATTGAATGGAATATGTGTAAATGATTGTTATCAGAAAAATGAAAAAATTATAACTAAAGTATTTGGTGGTAATGCACACGGTCCAACATTTAAAATAACTGTAATTGATGTTAATGGAATTAAAACAAGTAGAATTGGAATTCAGAAAAGTCAATCAGCTCATTTCCCACTTCAACTCCCTTATGTTTTTTTTGGTTTAGGTAGAACAAGTAATTATGTAGAAGAATTTTATGTAGGTATGCCTACACATGAAAAAAAATATTTTAATATGTGGGTTTCTATAATACCCAATTCTCATATTATTGTTATTCCTTATCCTTTAAATAATTCTAATAAATGGCAAATTCAACTTTCTGTAAATCCTTCAAAAAAAATTTATTCTATAATATATATTACTCTTATATGTTTAACTGTTATTGGTATACTTATTTTTATACTAGACAGAAAAGAAAAAATTGAAGATTCAAAAGAAGAACTTGGATTTAAAAGTCATTTCGTTATAGGATAAAAAAAAAAAAAAAAAATTAACATATAAAAATATTTATTAAACATAAAATAACTAAAAAAAAATATATATCCATCCTTAAGACATTTTTGATTATTTTCTCAAAAAAATAGGATTAAGAAAAAATTTAATTTACAATTTATTTTATTATAATATATATACTTTTTTTAACATTAAAATAGTTTAATATTTTTATAATAAAACTTAAGATTAATATTCTTTTTTTCATTTATCATTTTATTTTTTTAAGACAATTTTTCTTTGAATATTTTCAATGACATTATTTGTTTTTTTTTATATTTTTTTTTTTTTTTTCTTTTTTTTTTTTTCTTCTACATTATTTTTTTTTGTTGTTAATCATAACAATTTTTAAATATTTATCTTAAATTCAAAATCAATTTTTTAGTTTAACTTATTTATAAGACATATTTTTTTTTTCTTTTTATATTTTTAAATTATTAGAATTATTATCTATTTTAAAACATTATTATATTGTTACATTTATATAACAAAAAAAAAAAAAAAAAAAAAAAAAAAAATATCACATCTATATAAATTGTGAATTATAAAATTACCGAATTACTAATAAAATATTACCATAAAAATGTACATACATAAAAACAAAGGTATAAAATATTATTTATTTATTTTTTTTTTTTTTTAGTTTTTAATCTTTCTTTTTCATTAGATAATATTTTGTATATACATGTAAAGTATCCTAAAGGGTGTAAAATAGAAATAATAACTAATCATATATATAATGAAATTATTTTTTTTAATCTAATAAAATTCTATTGTTAAATGAAAATAATATAAAATATATTTAATTTTAACATAAAATTATCCTATAGTTCATATACATTTTATTTTATTTGTATCGTCATTTTCTTTTTTTTTTTTTTTGTAACTTATAAATGATTTCTGTTGTAAAGAGATTAGTTTGTTGTGTCCTTCTATGTGTTATAGTTGTAAATATTATTTAAGAAAAAACTTTTAGTTCATTATTTTTTATAATTCTATAATTTTATTTTTTTTTTTTTAAATCCAATTAATAGGTTTCTAGTTTCAATTTCAATAATGAAATAAAACAAAAAAATTACTTGGTTTTACAAAGTATTTTCTTATTTTATTTAAAATTTTATATAGAAAAAAAAATAAATTCTTTAAATTTTCTATTTTTTTTTTTTTTTTTTTTTTTTAAAATACATTATTTAAAATAAAATTTAAATATTACAAACTGTTTTTTGAAATATATTTATATACATTTTATTTTTTATAGAAGCATATATAGATTGTAAAAATTATAATGGTTATTTAAAAAAAGGAGATTATACATATAATTTTTTATTCTAATTTGTCTTTTATATGTAAATATAAAATATATTGTTTTCTAAACAGTTGTAAATAATAAAAATAAAAATCTCAGTATAAATTATGGGGAATTGGTTTAATAAATAAAAAAAAAGAAATATTTTATTAAAAATGAAATTTTTTATATAATGAGGATATTTTTTTTCTTTTTTTTTTTTAAGTATTGTAATGAAGATCCATTTTGTCAATATTTTTTATTCAATAACAAAAAAAAAGAAATAAGATTATGTTACGATAAAAAAATTGTTTTAAAGAAACCAAAATATGATCATTTGTAAAAAAAAAAAAAAATAATAAAAAAAAAAAACAACAAATTCAATTAATTTGAAAAATAAGAGAAATAAAATATATTCATTTATTTTTTTTAGATGGTTAACAAGCATAAAAGTAAAAGTTTTTGAGAATTTTTCTCCTTGTCTTGTTAATACCCAAGGGATATGTAACCATAAAGTTGATAAATTTTTTTTTAATACATTAAATGAAGCAATAAAAAAGAGAAAGGTTTTTTAAATAAGATGGAAATTATTTTATCTTTATAGGAATTATAAAAAATCTCTAAATATTTATATTGTTTATCTAAACATATTTCATTTATATTTAAAATTATATCAATTAAATAAAAAATAACATATTTATATATAGAATTAATTACAAAATAAATTAAAAATAAAGAAATGTATATCATTTCATTAGGAGATAAAAGAAAATTTCATGATCTTAAACTTTCAACCAAAAGAAAAAGGTGGAAAATAAATATAGATAAGAATTATGAAAATAGATATAGATTAAGTATTTATTATAACAATTTTATTAAAATTATCTTTTGTTTTCAGAAAAAAAAATAGAGGCATATTTTTGTGAAACGATTGATTACTTTGTTGATAGAGAAGGATATGTTGTCTTTGATTTTATTAAAATAAAAAATCCACATCAATCATGTTTAAGAACTCAAAAATGTAGTCTAAGGGGATCAGTAATAAAATATACATAGAAAAAAAAAAAGACAATATAAAAAAAAATGAAATATACATATATTTATAAAATTTCGTATAAATATTTTAAATTATCAAATATATATACTTTGTTATTATTTAAATAATTACATTCGTTTATGTTTTTTTTTTTTTTTTTTTTTAGATACAACTAGATGATAGTAAGCATGATAAAGGAATAAATCCAGGTGATATTGTAGAAGCTCATAAATTTTAAATTTTCATTTTTTTTTCCTATAATTTCTTAAAAGAACTTTTAAACTTTTTTTTTTTTTTTTTCTCTCCACACTTTGTAATAAAACATAGAACGTTAAAAAATAAATGATAAATAAAAAAGTTCAAAAATTTTTCTACTTTTGAGAATGAGTATTAACGATATTCAAAAAATAATAAGAAAAAAAGAAGAAAATTATATTTTTAATAGTATATTTAAAAAATAATTAAAATATACAGCAGTCACACATCTTCGTGTTTCGTAAATTAGTAAATACTTATTCTTCTCTTATTAAAATATTGTACAAGATATATAATAACAAATATTACTTTTAACTATTTTTACTTTAAAAAATTTCATTATATAATTATTTTAAATATTTTAAAATTGTGTTTCTATTTTAAATAATATATAAAGAAAATATATTTTTTCTTAAGTATGAAATGAAATATTTCTTTTTTTTTCCAATTTAAGTTTATCAAAATGAAGTAATATTTAAAGCCAGAAAAAAATTCAAATTATTTTACATTTTTTGATAATTATTTAATTAAATGAATATAAATAAATAAAGTAAAACACTACATATAAAAAAATATAAAAAAGCATTAAAAAATTAATATTAAAAAAAATTGTATAATAACAAAAAAAAAAAAAAAAATTTTTAATTTCAATATACAATTATATTGGTAGAATTTAACATTAATATTTTTTTTTTTATAAATAATAAGAAAAGGAAATTCTTTCTGTTGTATCTTGGTAAAATATGTTTAAAATTTATTTTTCTTTATTATTTTTATTATTAAAATTATTAATAGAAATTAAAATATAGCAAACAAAAGTATATATTAATAATTAATTTTATCTATGAATATGTATTATTTAAAAAAAAAAAAAAAAAAAAATTCATTATAAAGCAATCAAATTAATGCAATACTTTTTTATTAATTAAAAACACCTTTGTATATAAATAATTCAGTTTTTAAAGTAACAGAGATATAAATAAAATTTATTTTATATAAATAATTTGTATGCTAAATAATTAAAAAATAAAATTATTTTTCTTATTAAATTCAATGACTTTAAAAATTTTACATTATATAACATCTTTTTAATAGTAATGATAATTTTAATTTGTTAATTTTTTATTTTATTATATATGTATATATATTTATATTTGTAAATTCTTATGTAATAATATTCTTCTTAATATTTTTTAAAAAATTATATATTTGTAAAAAACATTTGAACTTTTTTACTAAAAGTTTAAATAAATTTTAAAATAAATATTAAGTTATTTAAAAGTTAAAAACAATGGTTAAATTAAAGAAAACAAGCAGAAGGCAAACATTAAAACAGAAATATGCCATTATAAAAAAAGTAGCTGCTCATAAAAAAAAGTTAAAGAAAATAATAAAGAAAACAAACATTCATAATAGAAGATCAACAAAAAATTCTTTAAAAATACCAGAGTGTATATTTAAGAAAAGCATTTTAAAAAATATCAAAACCATTGCGGAAAGTAAAAAAAATAAAAATTTGGTAAAATGTACAGAAATTAAAATTGATGATTTTAATGAATCTACAATAAAAAATGTGAAATATTTATTAGAAAATAGTTTAAAGGATGATTCGGATGATGGTATTTCAAATGAATATTTAGAAAATATGAATTTTAAAGACTATGTTCATTTAAATTTTAATATAAAGATGAAATTATTTGAAAAAGTGAAAAATGAAAATTATTCGAAATTAAATGATAAATATTTATTTATTGATAACTTAATAGAAGTAATAAGAAATAGTGATGCTCTTTTTTATATTGTAGATGTAAGAAACCCATTAATATATTTAGATAAAGATATAATTGATTTTATTAAATTATGTAAAAAGGAAATTATTATTGTTTTAAATAAATGTGATTTAGTTGATTCTGGTGTAATACAGCAGTGGCTTACATATTTTCGTAATTACTTTATAACTCTACCTTTTATATGCTTTATTAAGAAGATTCCTAATTATCTGAATAAAAACAAATTACCCGAAAAGTTATATGATCATTTTATAAATAAAAGTTACGTAAAATATATTAAAGCTCTTTTTAAAGATACAAAAATAACATATGGTGTTATAGGGCATATATATACAGGAAGAAATAGTTTTATTCATACTTTGTTAAATGAAATGAATTGTAATAATAAAATAAAAGGGACAGATATTAAAATTGATGAAAATATTAATATATATGGAAAAATTGGACTTATTTTAAAAAAAGACTTGAAAGGGATGGAATTAATTAAAAAATTGCATTCATTAGATAAAAAAGAAGTCATATCACTTTTAAATGAATTTTTATTATGCTTAAATGGGAAGAATTTAATAAAAGTGTTAAGCATTCTAAAGGAAAATCATATTATTAATGAAAACCAGCTACATTTTTCATCTAATGATAACAAATTAGAAAAGAAAGAAAAAAAAAATAGAATAATTCATTCTTTTTTATATGAAAATGGGGAAAATAATAACATAAACTCTAAGAATATGCAAAAATTATACAATAAATTATTTCTGAATAAAATTCTGTATTATATAATTCCTAAAAGTAAAATAACATGCTTTAGTGAAAATTCTGATTTTCTATATCATTTTGGTAATTTGAATGATGATGTTTATCACAAAATTGATGAATTTATATTTTCACAGAAAAAAAAATATGGTAATTATATTATAATTAAAAGCGATAAGTTTAATTTTTATACATAGTCTTAGTAAGATTTTTTTTTTTTTTATGTAACAATTTGACTGGGATCTATTGTTTTTCAATTACATAAAAGGAAGAAAAATTAATTATATATATATATATATATTATTATAAAAATATATGCTTTAAAACATTCCTTAAAAACAAATAAGAATTATTATTTTATAGTAAAACCATTATATAAATATAAATAGTTAACCTATTAATTTTCATATATCTACAAAAAGTTACTATAAATAAAACATTTTTAAATATTATATACTTCTATGAAAATTGAATACATAAATTATATTTATGAATAAAGTTTTACAAGTTATTATGTAATTTATTAAAAGTAAATACACCTTATTTGATTACTCTCATTGATATTGCTAATTTATATATTTTTTTTTTTTAATATTTATCAATTATTTTATATAATATTTTATTTTTTTTTTAGATTTTAATTAAACTTCTCTTTTTATAAAACTTTTATAAAATTAAATTTGTATTTTTAATTTTTTTTAAAGTTTTACTTTTTTTTAATTTTTATAAATAAAATCTTTCAAGTTTTTATAAATATGTAAGGTTTAAAATTATAAGAAAAAGAATTTATATAATTTATATGCACTTCTCTTTTTCCTACTTTTTTTCTTTGATAAATGAAAATCATTTCTAATTCCTAAATATTAACATTGCTATTCATAATATTTTTGTTCTATTTTCATGAATTTTTTACACGATAATAAAAATAAAGAATAAACTTATAATTTAAATAAACTATACATTTTAGTATGTAAATGAAATAAAACAAACAAAATGAGATGTAAGAAGCTTATGAACGGAATGTAAATACAGAATAAATATGAATAATCTTTAAGTAAAATGTAATATATAAGAACAATACTTAAAAGAATTATAACATAAATAAAGAATTAAAATTGCAATATACATTATAAATAACATTTTTAATTTATTGTTAAAATTTACTGAATAATTTAGAAAATTAATATAAAAAATATTTTTAACATTATATATAAATAATTATTTTATGACATTCAATATAGAAAGCAGAAAAAGAAAAATTTTTACATGTATATGTTAATATAAATTAATAATAAATAATTTTTAGGATTGAAAATTTATTTGGAATTTTTAAATATTAAATTAAAAATATTTGAAAATCCCTTTTTTTTTTTTTTTCTTTAATAAGTTTTTACTACAATTAAAAAAAAAACAAAACAATGTTTACTTTGTGTAAAGGATATAGTGATGACGAAGAAGAGGAAAAAAATTTAGTTGATTCGTTAGAAGAGAAAAAAAAATCTCTAGAAGAAAAAATAAGTTACTATAAATTAAAAGGAAAAGATGAAAGGGGAAAAATTACTATATATACTAATTTAGGAGATTTCGAAATTGAATTATATTGGTATCATAGTCCTAAAACATGTTTAAATTTTTATACATTGTGCAATATGGGTTATTATGACAATACAATATTTCATAGGGTGATACCTAATTATATAATACAGGGTGGTGACCCTACAGGAACTGGAAAAGGAGGAAAAAGTATTTACGGGGAATATTTTGAAGATGAAATAAATTGTGAATTAAAACATACAGGTGCTGGTATATTAAGTATGTCCAATAATGGACCAAATACAAATACATCTCAGTTTTTTATAACCCTATGCCCTTTGCCTCATTTGGATGGAAAACACACAATTTTTGCTAGAGTCAGCAAAAATATGACTTGTATAGAAAGTATTGCATCTGTTCAGACTACAGCAACTAATAAACCAATTTTTGATGTAAAAATATTACGAACATCAACAGCTATAAATGTTGACTAAAAAAGAAAAATTTACATAATGTATATAAACTAATAAATCTACGAAATGCTATTGTTTATGATATACTAATATGAAATTAAGTGAATTAATATACGAAAAATTAAAAATTACATTTAAAATAATATATATATTATAAGTTTTTTGTATTTGTTAATTTCCTTTTTTTTTTTTTTTTTTTGTTTTTTTTTTATTGTAGAAATCATTTTTCTTTAAATTACTTTTAACTTTCGTTAATGTAAAATTATGCAAATATATGAATAAAAATTTTAGCACAAAAGTATTTATTTTGAAACATTTTTATTTCTAACTGTAAATTCCTTGAATATAAATTCTTAAATACATATATTTTAATATTTTCGTTTTTTTTTTTTTTTCTTTTTTATTTTTATAGATATGTTTTTATTGCATTATTTTTTTTTTTTTCCCTTTATATAGAAATTTTAAAAAAGAAAAAAAATATATTTATTTGTTAAATTTTAATTGACAAAATAGGTTAAATAAAAAAAATTAAATTATCAGTTATTGTTAAATTGTTAAAATTTTTACGTTTTTAAAGTATATAATTAGAAAAATATATTTATATAACAAAAGAAAAAAAAAAAAAATCCAAAAATATTAAATGGAAAAATAAAAAAAAACAATAAAAATTCAAAAAAAAAAAAAAAAAAAAAAAGTACTAAAAATATAATTGAATCACAAAAATGATAAAAGATGAAAATTTAAGTCTTGAATCTATGAAAAAGCTAAAAAAATTAGAAGAAAAGTTAAATGAAGAATCACAAAAGAAGGAAAAAAAGAAAAGGGAAGAAAATGCTATAAATAATTATGTGAAACTAAAATCCTTGGAGCATTCATTGCCTCAAAAAATTAAGAAAAAAATTAGAACTATGAAGATAAATGACATCAATGACCTCAAAAAGTTAACTGTTACTAAAAAAAAGAAGTATTATATCAAAATATTAGATAAAAAGGATTTAAAACATAAGAAAAAAAAAAAGACATGAATAAAGACGTATTTTATATGTTATAATTTATATATAGCTTTTTATAATAAAGGGGAAATATTAATGAGTGTTTTTTAATTTCCTTTTTTTTTAATATAAATTTATACAAAAATATTAATTTTTTATGTGAATATCAGTATTAAGTAATATTGACTAAAATATATACTTTTTTTCATAATCATAAAGAACTTTATTCTTATTTTTTTTTTTTTTTTGCTTTTAATAAAAACTATTATAATAGTATTAAAATGTTATGATATATATGAGTTTATGTAGATATATATATTATAAATTTACCTAATTTGAATGGGAATATCTTGATGAGTATTTCTCCAATCAAACTTCTCTCCATTTAATGGTATTATTTTTCTAATGTTTTTTATTAATTCTTTGTCTAAATAAATTAAATGAAAATAATTAAAAGGTTATATTATATATATGTTCTTGTTTTTGTTTTGAAGAAAAAACTATTGAAAATATTTTTATATATTGAAATTATTTATTAAAAATATATAAATTTCGTTTTATTTGTTATTCATTGTAATTCCTATAGCATTTTTTTTATTTTTAATCAACGATATAATAATAACTATTACTATTACTATTGTTTTATTTTAAAAAAAAAAATATATTTTTTTTTTTTACTTGTATTGATTAAAAAATTATTCAGATCATATAATGTGTAATTTTCACATTCACCTATAGCGGATAAAATGTTTGAGGCAAATTTTTCAATATCCTAAGTATAAGACAAATATATAAATAATTAAAAAAATATTTAAATGTACATGTTATGTTTTTTCTACTTTGAATTATCATCTTTTTAATAATACATTGTTGACTTGAACTTTTTTTTCAAATGTTTTCGTAGTCTTAAAATTTATACTGGCATCTTCAAAATAAGTAAGGGCTATATCGATTGTACCCTTAAATTAATTTAAAAAATTAAATTTATATTTTTATTAAAAATATTATAAAAAAATATGTAGATATATATTTCATTAAAAACAAATAAAATTAAAATTTTATTTTTACATTTAGTAAAATTTCTTCATCTGTAGGTAAAAAATTAACATTCCACGAGCTTCTCCATGAACTAGTACTGAAAAACAGAAAAAAATTGATATTATTATATTTTGTTATTAATAAAACTATAATTAGTGTTGTTAAAATTTTTATTAATTTAGATATTATTGTTATTGCATTGTAATAAGTTTTTTTAAATGTAATCATGTAAATATTTGATTTTAATTTTACTAAAAATTTTTTAAATAGTGTCTATCACAACATATGATAAAAGACAAGTTAAATTTTTGTTCTTTTTCACAAGCATAAACGGAGGAATTGCATTTTACTATTAATCCATTTTTAGAATTTATATTTACAGTAGGAAAATTTATTGTTTGTATTTCATTCCACTTTAAATAATGTAATTGAATATATTTTTCTAGTTTTTCATAACAAATTTTTCTATATAAAAAAAAAATTATAAAAAAAAATTTTGGTATTAAAAAATATATTTTTTCTTATTTTTTATAATTTATTAGAATATTTTGAAAATTATTATTTCTAAATGTAGCTTTAAATACATTTACGTTGTTTAATTTTTTTTTTTTTTTTTTATTTTTGTCTAACCTATAATTCTCTAACTCATTAGAATAGTTTAATTCTTTTAATTCACTCATTGATGTTACTTTCTGAAAAAATTAAATTTTTAATTAATTTCAAAAGTACTTAGAATTATTTTTTAATATATTATTTATATGTAATTTTAATTAGTTACTCTTTTCATATGATTAACATTGACTAATAATTTTAATTTTGGGTGAATATAAGAATTATCAATTTTTGATTGTTCACAAGTTATTATCTATTTTATAAAATTAAGAGTATATATATATTTATTTTTCACTTAAGTTATTGTTTATATAATTAATTTTATTAAATTTTTTTTTTTAATATACATAATCATTTTCTCCAACAGGAATAAGAGCATAATTATTTTCATTATAATTTAGTATAGCCTCTTTAATTGAATTCAGAATAAACTGATTAGATCCAAATAGTACTTTTAAATCTATACAAAGGAATACATATATATGTATTTAGTTTTTCTTATTATAAACTATTTAATATGTTTTTTTTTATTATATATTTTATAATCCTATTTATTTTTATATTCTGAATAAAAATTTTTTTCTTTAAATATTTTATTATATTTTTTTATTTCTTTTTTTTTATTACAAAAAGATAATAATCTTATATACATTTTTTACTCTAAATAAAGTGTAATAAAATTTTTATTTAATAAGAATATATATATATAAAGCTTTTTAAATATATACATATATATATATATATATTTAAACCTGATACTAAATCATAGATTTTTCCGGGAGGCGCATTTAATATAACATGTCTAATAAATTTTTTCTTTTCATTTAATAGTTTTTCCATTATATCTAATATGTTTAATACTTAAATATTTATCATAAATTACTATATATAATTCTAGATTTTTTTTTCCTTCTTTCTTTTTTGAATTAATTTAATTAGAACTATAAACATATGTTCTTATATCAAAATTCATTAAATTTTTTATATATATTTATAAATAAAATATAATAATTTTAAAAATATAAAATAAAAAAATATAAGAATACTTACATTTTATAAAGTGTATTTAAAAAAAAAAAAAATTCAACTAGAACCTTATGAATTATAAATGAAAAAAATTAAAATGTAAAATGAAAATAATTTATTAATATAATTAATAGCTAATAAAAAAAAAAAAAATAATTGAAGTTATAATAATATGCGATTAAAACAGTCTAACAATAGTTAACACAAAATGTCTTTTTTTTTTTTTTTTTTTTTTTTCTTTTTAANTTTCCTTTTTTTTTTTTTTTTCAATATGAAAAAAAGAAAAACATATAAATATTTTAAGGAATAAACGCAAAAAAAAAAAGAAAATAAAATAAAATAGAATACAATACTTTTATTCTAGTAATTTAGTAAATAATTTTTTTTTTTTTTTAAATTTAAAAGAAAAAAAATGTAGAAGAGTAAACTCATCAATATTCTTCATACTTTCTTGGAAATTTAATATATTTTTTTTAAATTCTATATGTATTTTTAATAATTATGTGTAATGGAAAAAAAAGTAGAACAATTCAAATATTTGCATAAAAAGAATGAATTAAAATATATTAAAAATGTATATAAAAGAGTTTCATTATTTCATATTTATAGTAAAATTAAAACATATATTTTCAACAAATTAAAGTTAAAAAAAAATTTCTCCTTAAGAAATAAATTATTGTCTTTATTTTTAAACAAAATGTAATGAAAGATGTGAGTATCAGAATATGTATCACTAAATAATAAAATGGATAATAAAGAAAAAAAAAAAAAAAAAAAAAAAAATT
>NW_021628210.1:400816-403490 GCF_900005855.1 Plasmodium gallinaceum | reverse complement strand
TTAAAAAAAAAAAAAAAAAAAAAAAAAAAAAAACGTTAATAAAAATACTATTTTATAAATATTATGTTATTATTTATAATAAAATTAAAAAAAAAATTGTTACTGAGTAGGATTGATTTTGATAATTTGTTTGTTTCTCACAAAATTCTATTGTTGTCATTGCGTTAATCATTAGCCTTCAAAAAAAAAAAAAATTTTAATAAAGTTATATATTAAAAGTATATCATTTTATTAATGAATATATTTGAATAACCATATATGAAAAAATAAAAAGCATGTTATAATTAGAGCTAAAAATGAATTTAAAGTTTCTCCAAATAAAAGTAGGAACATTTCACTAAATGGTGTCTACAGAAAAAAAAAAATGGAATTTTCAAAAATTTATTATAATAATTTATTTCATTTTAAAAATAAAATATTTAAACATAATATGAATATCTTGTAAAAATAATGTATTATTATAAAATTCATAATTTTTATAAACATTATATATATATATACAAAACATTTTCATATATTACCTTCACATTTTTAATAGCATCTTTAACTGAATTGAACATAGTAATTGAAACAAATATACTAGTAATACAGCAATAAATTAATGAAAGCATAAAATATTTGTGATTATTCCATCCAACACAATTGTATATCCATGGACAATGATGATCCATTTTTAAAATGCATGTCTTGCAAACACGGCAATGATGAGTTCTATCAGGTTTAAATTTACAACACCATTTACAATATCTTCTTTCTCCTGATTTTTTTTTTTCTAATAAATAATATTCTATCTCATCTGTATAATTTTCTTGATAATCATTGAATGCCCACTCTTCTGTATTAGGTATAGATCCAGGTGGTATTATAATTGATAATATATAATTTATCAAATACATTATCAAAAAAAAATGAAAAATAATTATCTCAATTAATCCCCTAAATAAAATATAAGAAATATATATATATATATAATATATTATACACATTCAATTTCATTATTACTTTTTTTTTTAATAATTTATCTTAAATATATATATGAAAATACCTTTTAAAATCATAATTTATATAAACTTTTTTATAATCTTTATATATTAATGGCAAACAGTGATACTATAAAAAATAAAAAATTTTTAATTTTCATTTATTTATTAAAGTAATTATCCTCATAAACCACTTTTAAATATATATTTTTCATTTTTCTATAATAATTTTAACATTTTTTTTTTATATATAAAATTGTTTGCAAAAATATATATAATTTATAATAAAAAACAAAAAAAAGTAATATATGAATAACTATTTTCCATGTGTCTTTTTTATAAATAAAGAATTACCATTATATATATTAGATATATTCCTAATAGTAAAATAAATATAAAAATTACTGGTAAAAGACGAACTAGTTTACTTTTATTACTTTGTACTATTTGTGAAGTTTCTATTTGATCCTTATTTGTTTCTTCATTTTTAATATTATTTATTGTATCTAATACTAAATTATCCTTAATTTCATCCTTTATATTTTTTGTAATATTAATAATACTTTTATCAGTGGAGTATTTCCTATTCTCATCATTTCCACTTTTTTTATTCTTATTTTTCTTAAATAAAAAAAAAAAAAAAAAAAATTTTTTTTGATTAGAATATAAATTAAACTAATATGGATTTTCATTCATTATCTAATAAAATATTATAGAACAAAAAATAAATAAAAGACTTAAAAAAAAAAAAGAAAAAATCACCAAAGTTGAATATTAAAAAAGATATTAATAAAATTTATATAATTATTATATTGATAGAAATAAAAATAACTCCAAATAAAATTTTCCATAAATTTTCTTTTTAAAAGTTATTCTAACATACCTTTTTCTTTTTAGTTTTATTATCAGAAGATTCTTTTTGATTGGGAACTATTATTATTTTACTATTATCTACTAAATTATTATTCTTACTACCTTCTTCATTTACATTTGACATTTTATGTATATAATTTTAAAAATAAAAAGAACAAATAAAGAAAATAACATAGCAATTGTTTTTTTACTATATTCTATTTACACATAATGATTTTTTTTTTTTGAACATTAGTAATAATATGTTATCTTTACAATGCTTCGTATATTCTGTATTTTAGTTTTAGTATCTTTATACCTAATTAATTTCTAATTTATTTAAGATTAACTATTAAATATAAAAAAAAAAATGTTCACTTATTTTTATTTTTTAATTAAATTTCAAATGGATTCCTAATAATATATATATATATTTTTTTTTAATTATCAACAATAAAATAAACAAATAAACAAATAAAAAATTAAATATATATATATGCTATTTTCCTATTAAGTTATCATAATATTTTAAAACATAAATAATTTTTAAGAAAATATATGATATTATATCAAAAACTAAATGTGTAAAGTAAAATATTATAACACACACAAAAAACTAAAAAAAATTAATTGTTACAATAAAAAAAAAATAAATCATGTTAAAAATTATTACATTATAACAAATACAAAGAAAAATTTTTTTTAAAAGCTATAAATAAGTATTAAAAAATGATAGACGAAAATAAATAATAAAAAAATAATTTTTTATTTTTTTTACACATTTATTCTGTATAATTAATCATTTTTTTTTTTTTTTTTTTTTTTTTTTTTTTTTTTAATAA
>NW_021628210.1:398031-399816 GCF_900005855.1 Plasmodium gallinaceum | reverse complement strand
TTTTTTTTTTTTTTTTTTTTTTTTCTTTTCTTTGTAATCATAATGAAATAATATTATTCTATAAGCAATATCATAATATGAAAAAATGTAAAATAATATTAAAAAAAAAATATATGTGCTCTAATATTTTTTATAAAAATATAATGCAAAAAAAAAAATAAAGTTTTTGTAAAAATAAAATATAAAAAAAGGAATATAATATTCATACATATATATTTATGGTTAATAAATATATTATATTTTTTAAATGAAAATAATTATTGTTTTGTCTTTATATTATATATATTTATATATATATATGTGTAAAAAATAAAAAGAAAGTATTTAAAATAATGTAAAAAAAGGTGAAAAAAAAAAAAAAATAAAATAATTAAAATAATAAAAATTAATAATTATTTGTTTTAATTTTCTATATATTATAAATATAAGTGAAGTTTATATATTGAATATTGTAAAACATAATGAAATTAATTGTATAGTACATTATTAAGAAAAAAAAAAAAAAAAAAAAAAAAAAAAAATCAAGAATAAGAGCTCAATATTATAGAAAAAGAATACTGTCTATTATAAAATTTTAGAACATTTGTATTATATTTATCATTTACAAGAAAAACAGAAAAAATGTTAACAAAAATAATGTTGTTTTTCATAAATTATAAAAAAAATTTATAAAACATTCCTACATAAACAATTAATTTTTTTTTTTTTCTATTTGAGGAGATAATTTGTACTATGTAACTTTTATTGAATTTTGTAAAAAAAATTGTTCATAAAAAAACAAGATAAATTTCATATAACGAAGTAAAAATAGAATGATGTTACAATATATATATATACATGTACATTCATTTTTCTTATTTTTATATTTGCATATAATAGAATTTTTCTTCTTTTTTTTTTCTGAAATAAAAATAGTTTCTCTTTTTTTTTTTTTTTTTATATTTTGTTTAGAGAGGAAATTTTAAGAAAGAAGAATAAAATTTTATACTAATGCACACATGAGCATTTAAAAAAAATATATGTTTTAATAAAATTTCAACCATCATATATATATTTATTATCTTTCTTTTATATTTTGTTTTAATTTTATTAGCAAATCTTCATTTTTTTCGTTTGAATTTCATAACAGTTTGTTTTTTTATTTCCTTATTTTATTTTTTTTTTTTTTTTTCATTTATTAAAAAAGACAATATAGAGTCATATTTGAAATTAAATTATATCTCAATAAGATTTAATCTAAAACAAAAACACAAAAATACAATTTTTTTAGTGTAAAATTAAGCTTAATAAATTTAAATGTATAAAAATCTTTTCATTATATTTTTTTTTTTTTTTTATTTTTTTGGTATAAAAAAAAAAAATATTGATTCTATGTATATTTTATAATTTGTAAATTCTTTAAAAATATAATGGTATGTATTATTTTTGAATTTTATATCTTTTAATTTAAAAATTAAGAATATATATCTTTTCATCTTGTTATGTTTCCTTTTTAATAATTATAGTTAAATACAAATATTTTACATAATTTTAAATATATATATATATAAGTAAAATACTTTGTAATTTTGATTTTAAATATTTAATCATGCACACATAATATAATGGGAAAATAAAATCATTGATATATTCATTCTTTTTCAAAAATATATTAAGAGAAAAATTTATTATGTAGAGCAATTTATGAATATATTTATTATGAAAATATAATTTTATGACTTAACTAAATTTTTAAAATATTTATTTCAATTTAAAAAAAAAAAAAAAAAAAAAAAAAAAAATTTT
>NW_021628210.1:390765-397031 GCF_900005855.1 Plasmodium gallinaceum | reverse complement strand
ATTTATTTCAATTTAAAAAAAAAAAAAAAAAAAAAAAAAAAAAATTATAAGTATGATTTAAGTCATTTCTTTCTAAAATGTTGTCAATGTTTTATTTTTTTTTTTTGTTTTTACCTATTGTTTTTATTTACTGCTTTTTATTAATTTAATATTCAAATATTATGTTATTTAATTCCCATAAAGGGAAAATACGAATATTACCATACTTTTATTTAGAATAGATATTATTAAAAATATATAGAACATTAAAAAAAAAAAAAAAAACTATGAAGATTTTATTTGTAGTTATTTTTTTTTTTAAAAATTCTAGATAAGAAAATAAAATGATTAATTGTGGTATAAAAAAAGAAATATGTCAGAAAGCTACAGTAGTAATTCCTCATATTTTTCTATAGAAAAGGATATTTCAAATTTATATAAAAAAGATGATTATATGAAGTATTGTTGTGTTAGTGATAACATAGAACCAATAGCACTAGATGATGAAATTCATATTTTAAAAAATGTAGAACAAGAATCATTTAAGTTAACTGATATATTAAAATCATTAGAAACTAAAGAAGAAAAAGAAAAATCTGATATTGTTTTACCACAATATGAAAAATATGAAATAAATGAAAATGAAATAGAAGATGAAGATAGGGTAAATTGTGGAATATATTTGCATGATATAAATATAATAGATAATTCAAGTAGTAATATCTTGTCTAATAATATATTTGATAAAAATACTAATCCTATAAGCATAAAGGGTGATGCGTATATAAAAAATATAGTAGAATTTCATGATATTTCTCCATACAGTTCTTGTCATGAAGTATATAAAATCGAATGGTTTTTAGGAGTAGATATAAATGATAATAAGATTCATGAAATAATACCAATTCATCAAGGAAGGAATTTTCAAATTCCTTTTGAGGCATTAGGAAAATATATATTTTGTAAAGCTTATAGACGTATATATAAAAATTTTAAATTTCAAGAAAAAGAAAAAAGTAGTGTTTTTGATCCTCATACATTAACGACTAAACCTATTAAATTTAAAAGGAACCCAGAATATATAGAAATTTTTTCAATTGCCTCTAAGGGACCAGTTTTGATTTCTTTAGATGTTTCCTTAAGAATTTTAACATATTTATGTAACAATAATTATTCTGTTAAAGTAATTATTGAAGATCCTTTAGATAATTTATACCATCTATCTTCATCATCTTCTGAAGATAATTCGACATATACTACCAACTCATATTCTACAAAAGAAAAGAATTATAATAAATCCTTTATCACTACTTTGTCTATCAATTTTAATGAAATAGAATTCATTTTTTCTAATGATGACAATAATGAAGAAAATAATCTTAAAGAAAAAGAATCAGGATTTAATTTCTTTAAGCTTATTGGTTTTGATGGTGATAATTCATCATTATCAGAAAAAAAAAATACAAATAGTTCTGAAGATGAAATAGTTTATAAAAAAAAAGAAAAAGTACAATCAAAAGAATATAATAGTTATAACAAACAATTTTATAAGAAAAAATTAGTTTTCAATATTTATGAAGTTGAATTCCTATTATCTAATAAAGAAGAGTGTATAGTAATAACTATAGGTTCAAATTTACAAAAATCATTTCAACATGTGAAATATAAAATGATAAATATAAAACCTTTTGACAAAAGTTTTTCTATCCACGAATTGTGGCAAACATTGTTAGCTTTTAAATCTGCTTATTCATATAAAAATATTTTTAAAAAACATTCTAAAACAATTTATAGAAACACAAATATATCTTTTATACAAAATATGTTAAATAATTATTTGATTAAATCAGTAACAAAAAATGCAAATGAAATATTACCTCTTGATAAGATAAACACAATATATAATATAACATGATGTATATGTAAAACATATATATATATATATATATATATATAAATTTTCAAATTAATTTATCTTATTAATTATTTATAATTTCTTTTTCTGTTAAATATATTTTAAGAATGTCCATTGATAAAAGAAATATATGTGTTTCAAATAATTAATATTACTTTTCATCTTTTAATTATATATAATTGTCTTTAAATCATTTAGTATTTATTATAAACCTGATTCATTTTATGTTATCAAAAATATTACTCTAAAGAAAAATAAACATACATAAAATAAATATACATTTCTTTTTTTTTTTTTTTAAATGGTAAATATATTTAATCCTAATATCATTCCAATCTTTATTATTTTTAAAAACTTTTTTTCTTTTATCTTTATTTTTCTTTTTTTTTTTTTATGTTGTTTTATATTGGAAAATCTTTAATTATTATAAAGAATATTTTTATATAAAATTTTAAACTATTATATATTAGATAATTATGTTAAAAAAAAAAAAGATAGACTCATGAAATATTTTTATAAAAGTAAATTTTTTTGGTAACATTTCATTAGTTTATAAAAATCAGATTTATATGTAAAATAATATTTAATTAAAAAAGATAAAGAAATCTATTTAGTAAATTATGAAGTGAAATGTTGAAAAAAAAATTTACATATTATTTTTAATTATTTCTACCTTTTTTTTTTTTTTCTTTTTATATTATATAGAAAATTTTATTTTTAAATGTATTTATATTTTTGTAATAATTCATGCGGTGAAGCATGAAAATATATATAATTTTGAATACGCAAAAAAAAAAAAAAAAATATATATACTGTTTTTCAATTTATTTTCATTTAAGAAATCGAATATTTAAGAGCTGTTAAAAAAAAAAAAAGTATGTATATTTATGTTAAATATTTATTAAAAAATTTAAGTACATAAAAAAAAAGTTACCTATTGAATATTCTTAAAAAAATTATATAATTCAATTTTTTAAAAAATAAAATTTTAAAAGAAAAATTCACATTTATATGAAAATTTTTTTTTTTAATTATGAAATTTTAATGTAATTTAAAATATAAAAAAACTAAGATTCTGTTATTTTTAGAAGAGTATTATTTTTTTTTTAAAGAAATATATATAAATAAATAAAAAAAAAAAGAAAAATTATATAATGAATAATATGGAAGATACTGATAAAAGCCAATTTGATTTAACGAATAAGTTATGTTCTTACTTAGATCCGCACATGATTCAGATCATTTTAATGTGGTTGAAGGAAAATAAGGTATGTCAAAAAAAAAAAAAAAAAAAAAAAAAAAAAAATATATGAAATATTCTTATATTAAGAAAGAAAAAAGTTTGTACAGAATATCATATTAATTTTAGCTTTATTTTAAATTACGTTTATATTTACGGTTTTTGCAGAAATTTACTTATGTATATAAATTTACATGTTTTCATTTATATATATTTTCGTAAATTTTTTTTTTTTATTTATTGTTTTAATCATTTATTTTTGATTTTAATTTTTCCACTTTTTTTTTCTTTTTTCAGATACATGATGAAGCAGAAATAGATAATAACTTAAATTTACTAAATGATAGTTGTGAAAAAGAAGTTATAAGTATTGAAAATGAATTTACGAATGGTAATAGAGGAGTAATTTCTAATTGTTTAGATAGTTTAGAAGTAGAAATAGAAGAGTTTCAACAAGTAATGAATGATTATAAAAATGATCAAATGAATAAAATAGGAGGAAGTGTTGAAAAGAAAAGTATAGCTAGTTTACGTGAATGGAGTAATTTAAATATTTCAGAAAAAAATAAAACATACACTTTCTCAGATAATATTGATGACAAAATTTTAAAATTAAGTAGATATTATTATCAAAAAAAAGATTATCAAAAAAGTAAACAGCACTTATTATTATATATTTTAAATATATCTGAGATAGTTATAAATATTTCAGATTCTCCTAAAATGCGTACTTGTTATTGGGGTATAATTAGTAACATCATAAATAGTTTTTTTCAACATATAAATAATGATGAATATTTATTTTGTAAAAATGAAGAAGATAAAGTAATTATTAATGAAGATATTATAAATGAAATAAATGTTTGTGTAGAAACTATTATAAAATTAAGTCATTTGCTGAATAAAGAAAAAGTAACAAAAAATGAAATTATTTTACAAAGAAGCTGGTTAATTCATTGGTCATTAATTTTAATTTTTCATTTTTTTATGTATGTCATTTATGTTAAAAATATATATCCTAAAAATAATTCTTTTTCTATGCTGCAAGATTGGTTTATTGATGAAAAAAATTTATCTATTTTGAATTTAATATGCCCCCATATTATTAGATATTATTGTGTTTATGCGATATTTAATAGAAATAGAAAGGATCATTTTGAACTTATTTTGAATACTTTAAATTTTTTAAAATCAAAATACACAGATTCCTTTACATCTTTACTTATATCTATATTTATTGATTATGATTTTAATATGGCTCAAAAATGTATATCTGAAATTGGTTCCTTATGTGATAAGGATATTTTCTTATTTAAATTAAAACCATATATTGAAGAACAAAGTCGTTTTATAATATTTGAAACATATTGCCGTATACATAAGTCTATCAATATTGATATGATAGCTAATAAAGTAAACTTATCTAGAGATGATGCAGAAAAATGGATAGTAAATCTTATAAGAAATGCTAAATTAGATGCAAAAATTGATAGTGAAAAAAATTGTATAGAAATATCAACAACACCACCAAATTTATATCAACAGGTTATTGATAAAACGCAAAACTTGATCATGAGATCAAATTTTCTTGTGCAGCTCTTAAATAGATCATCCTCAGATGAACATTTTCAAAAAAATATTAGATTCAAAAATAAGAATGAAAAAAATAAAAATACGAAAAGAAACAAACAATTTAATCCAATGTATAACATGAATAACCTGATATCAACCGATATATAGAAAAAAATCGAAGTTCTTATAAGATTCTTTTCATATCTTTATCACTAGTTTTATAAATATACATAAATATATAAAAAATATTTCAAAAAAAAAAAAAAAAAAAAAAAAAAAAAATGAAAATATAAAATTGTATGCTTCTTTAATTTTATTTTAATTTAGTTGTCTGATAAATAATTTTTTATTTGCTTAAATATATATGTATATATAATTATTATTTCTTCATTTTACTTTTTTTTATTTTTTTTTTTACTTTTGATATATTTTATTTATACGATTTACGTGAAAAAAAAAAAAAAAAAAAAATTAAAAATAGTTTAATAACTTTTAGTGTAAAATTTTCAATATATAAAGTTTAATTTTTTATAAAAATTACTAAAGTATTCATCTTTTAACATCACATAATAGAAAAATTTAATTTATAATAAATATAAATTATAATTAAAAAATTAATAGTATTTATAATATTTAAACAAATTTATATTTAACAATTAATTTACATTGTGCAGAATTTAATAGTAATATGTGTAAATTCAATAGCGGAAGAAATTTATTTTCATTTACATATATATTTTATATAAAAAAATATTATTAATAAAAATATTTCATTTAAGAACCGTCTTAAAGAATGAAAAAAAAAAAAAAAATTAAACAAGTGAATGAAGGATAATAAATAAAAAAAATAAAATTTTTATATAAAGATTCCAACTTAAAAAATTAAATAAAATTAAATAAAATTAAAAGATATATGAAAGTGAAAATTTTATGGGACAAAAAAAAAAAAAAAAAAAAAAAAAAATTAAATTAAAATTATATATAAATTATTAAATATTTAATTCTTTGTAAATTTAATATTATTAGAATAAAAAAAGAAAATAAATAATAATATTGAAATATCTCTTTCTTTTTTTTTTTTGTTTACATATGTATGTAACAAAATATGTCATTATTAAACATATTTTAATGTGCGCATAGTTAAATTATAATAAAATTTATGTAAATATTTAACATATATATAGTTAAAAGGTTATAATATAATTTTAATAATAATTAAAAAAAAGAAACATAATTAAAATTGTTGAAATATATATATATATATTTTTTCTACATTAAATTTATTTGTTTTAAAAATATATGTAATAATAAAATGTAAAACTGATTTTAAATTTTAAGAAACTTTAGATAATTCATATAAAAAAATAAAAAACTGTGAAATATATATTATCTATTACTAAAAGAATGGAAAAATAAAGAATGAAGGAAGGAAAAAAGAAGAAAAATAATAAAGATATAATAAAATAAAAAGAGCTACTTATAATTTATGAAAATATATATATATATATATATATATATATATATATATATATATATATATATATATATATATATATATAT
>NW_021628210.1:385643-389765 GCF_900005855.1 Plasmodium gallinaceum | reverse complement strand
TATATATATATATATATATATATATATATATATATATATTAATATAATTTAATTTTTTTTTTTTTTTTTTTTTTTTTTTTTTTTTGACATATATCTTATTATTTACATTGTTTATATTTTTTTTTTCTTTTTACATATAAAATATTTTACAAAATGTCTGATTTACGTTACTTTCAAACCACGAAGAAAGGAGAAATTCATGAGTTAAAAGAAGAATTACATTCTTCACATAAAGAAAAAAAAAAAGAAGCAATAAAAAAAATAATAGCTGCTATGACAGTAGGAAAAGACGTTTCAACTTTATTTTCTGATGTTGTAAATTGCATGCAAACGTCTAATATAGAATTAAAAAAGTTAGTTTACTTATATGTAATAAATTATGCAAAAGTTCAACCAGAGCTAGCTATTTTAGCTGTTAATACATTTAGAAAAGATGCATCTGATCCAAACCCTCTTATTAGAGCACTTGCTATTCGTACAATGGGATGTATTAGACTAGAACAGATAACTGAATACTTAATTGAACCATTAAGAAGATGTTTAAAAGATGAAGATCCTTATGTTAGGAAAACAGCTGTTATATGTATCGCCAAACTATATGATATATCTCCCAAATTGGTAGAAGAAGAGGGATTTATTGATACTCTTTTAAATATTTTAGATGATAATAATGCTATGGTTGTAGCTAATGCTATAATTTCATTAACTGATATTTGTGAAAATTCAAATAAAAGTATTTTAAAAGATGTTATTAATAAAGATGAAAATAATGTTAACAAACTTCTTAATGCTATTAATGAGTGTGTAGAATGGGGTCAAGTTTTTATCTTAGATGCTTTAGTTCTATATGAACCCAAAACTAGTAAAGATGCTGAAAGAGTTTTAGAAAGAATTTTACCTAGATTATCTCATGCGAATTCAGCTGTTGTTCTTTCATCTATTAAAGTTATTTTAAGTTTATTAGATAAAATTACTGATAAAGAGTTTATTAGAAATGTTCATAAAAAATTAAGTCCATCTTTAGTTACCTTATTATCAGCAGAACCAGAAATACAATATATAGCTTTACGAAATATTAATTTAATAACTCAAAAGTTGCCAAATATGCTTGCAGATAAAATTAATATGTTTTTTTGTAAATATAATGAACCTGTTTATGTTAAAATGGAAAAATTAGATATCATAATTAGACTTGTTTCAGATAAAAATGTAGATTTAGTTTTATATGAACTGAAAGAATACTCTACAGAAGTAGATGTAGAATTTGTTAAAAAAAGTGTTAGAGCTATTGGAAGTTGTGCTATTAAATTACCACAATCTAGTGAAAAATGTATTAATATTTTATTAGATTTAATAGACACCAAAATTAATTATGTTATTCAAGAATGTATTGTAGTTATAAAAGATATTTTTAGAAAATATCCAAATAAATATGAAAGTATTATTACCATTTTATGTGAAAATTTAGAATCATTAGATGAATCTAATGCTAAAGCATCACTTATATGGATTATCGGAGAATATGTAGAAAGAATAGATAATGCAGATGAATTAATAGATTCGTTTTTAGAAAATTTTAATGATGAACCATATAATGTTCAGTTGCAAATTCTAACAGCTAGTGTAAAATTATTTTTAAAATGTTCGAAAAATACTAAAGATATTATTACAAAAGTGTTGAAATTATCTACAGAAGAAAGTGATAATCCTGATTTAAGAGATAGAGCTTATATATATTGGAGGTTGCTTTCAAAAAATATAGATGTTGCTAAAAAGGTTGTTTTAGCAGAAAAACCACCTATTCAAGATGAAAATAAAATTACTGACACAAAAGTTTTAAATAAGTTGATTAAAAATATTTCTATGCTTTCCTCTGTTTATCATAAATTACCTGAAACATTTATCTCAAAAAAAAGTAATTTTTCCTTATCATCTGATAATAATGAAGATCGTATAGAAAATGGAGAAGAAGATAATGTGCATAAAATCAAAAAACAAATGGAAAGGCAAAAATATGAAAGTTATTCGAGTGATAGTAAAAAATCTAATAATTCTAAATCTTCTACAGATTCAGATAATAATTCATCTGATAATGTTAATGATGAGAAAGATGAGGATGAAGAAGAAGATAAAAAATCAATGGATTTGATAGGATTAAATGAAGAAGCTCATAAACCAAAAAAAAATATTCCTCCTGTTAAATTAGTTCAAGTTCTAGTTGCAGAGGATACTGGTTTAAAAGGAAATAGCGGCTTATCTATTTTATCATCATTAAATCGTATTGAAGGTAAATAATTTTGTAAATTATCATAAAATATATAAAAATGAGATAAAAAAAATATATATTATAATAATAATAATTATAATATGAGAATAATAAATACTTATATAAATAATTTTTATAGTAGTTACTATTATATTTTATGTAACAATTTTTTCTCCTTTTATTCTTATTAAGAGAATGTAATTTTTTTTTTTTTTTTTTTTATCATAGGTAAAATTCAATTAAAAATAGTTGTAACTAATAAAACGCCTAATACCTTAGTTATATCAGGAGTTCAAATAAATAAAAATTCGTAATAATAAAAAAAAAAAAAAAATATATAAATATCCATATTAACTTTAATACATGTTTTGAGGATATATTTTAGAAAAATTTAAGTTTATGTGTATACTATTTTTTAAAATTTTGTTTTTTTTTAACATAATTTTTATTAATTTTTTTTTTTTATTAGTTTTGGCTTATCTTCTCCTAACAATTTAGGTGTACAAAACATTCCTTGTGAAGAAACAAAAGGTACAAATAAATATATAAAATAAAAATTAATACTTCCAAATACTGATTTTATTTAATAAAATTATTATATTTTTACTTTTTTTTTTTTTTTTTTCCATTTGTAGAAATTAATATAATTTTAATACCAAATATTTTAAATTCCAATACACCTCCAACAACCCCTTTATTCTTACAAGTTAATAAATAAAAATGAATAAATAATTTTATGAAATAGTAAATTATTTGTAAAAGAAACATTTTTAAATATAAGATATAGGAAATATTATTATTATTATTAAATATTCATTGTATATAATCGTCATATTGATATTTTTTATTTCTTTACTTCATTACAATTTTACATTTTTTTTTATCCTTATCATATATGTTTTAATGTATATTTTAGGTTGCAATAAGAACAAATATAGATATTTTTTATTTTAATGTTCCTTATGATATTTTCGTTGTTTTTGTTGAAAATTTCAATATGGAAAAAGAAATTTTTAAAAAAAAATGGCAAATTATAGAAGATTCAAAAGAAGTAATATGCTTTTAATTTTTATATATTATATTTATATAATTTTTTTTTTAAATAATTTTTATATATACCATTTTATTAATTTTTTTTTCAAATATTTATAGAGTATACTGATGGCAACTAGTCCAATGCTTATAACATCAGATATATTAATAAAAAGGATGAAGATTTTTAATATTTCATTAATAGCTCGTAGAAATGTAAATAATATGGTAATAAATTTAAAAAAAGAGACAACACATTTTTTTTTTTTTTTATTTATTATGTTAATTTTTTTAATGTTAAAGTTATATTATCATTTTAATTTCTACAACATTTTATTCATTTTTTTTTTTTTTTTTTTTTTTTTATAAATATATTTAGGAATTATATTATTTTGCCTGTCTAACATCAAACAATTTAGTTATATTAAGCGAAGTTACTATTCAATCTGAAAAGAAAGCAGTTAAATTGTGCATTAGGACAGATTCTTTATCAGTGGTAATATATAAAAACTCTAATCTTTTTAATTAAAAAACACATATATATATATATATATACAAAAATAGTAAATGAATAAATTATATTAATTATAATATGATTTATATTTAAAAGACAAATTTTTTTTCAAATATAAATTTACATTTTTATTAAATGTTTAGGTACCACTTTATAAGTTACTTTTTGTTAAAGCATTTTCATTAAGTGTAACCCAATCTTAACTATTTTTTGAAAGAAATATTTTATTTATTCTTTTATATTTTATATTTTATACTACTATATTTTTTTATATTCTATTATACTTTTTTTTTTTTTTTTTTTTTTATGT
>NW_021628210.1:365629-384643 GCF_900005855.1 Plasmodium gallinaceum | reverse complement strand
TTTTTTTTTTTTTTTTTTTTTTTTTTTTTTTTTTTTATGTATTATTTTTAAAGTGAAAATATATATGCATTTATTTATTAAATACCTTAATATTTTTTTTTTTTTTTTATTTTCAAAAAATACTTCTAAAAATAAATAAGAATATTTCCTAATTTTTTTTTTTAATTCTTTTATATAAATAACTTAATTTTTAGTACATTTGATTTTTTTCTTATATATTTTAATTATCAAATTTTTAAATATTATATGTTCCCATTCTTTCTCTTTTTTTACATATGAAAAGTATATTTTTAAAATAATAATTAATTTCAAATACTGATATATATCTAAAGTATCTATGAAATTCATTTATTTGATTGTATATTTAAGAAAAGTAAAAAAAGGAATTATTTTTATATTTCAATGAAGCTTGAATTTCCATCCTAACAAAAATAGTATATTTAGATATAAAATTTAAGAAAAAATCAATTACATAAAATGAAATTATTGTACATATAAGCTTAAATGATTTTAAAATAATATACAAAAAATTATACGTTCATATATTTTTTTTTAATTTAAAAAAAAGAAAAATTGGAATACATTTTGTTTTTCAATGAATATATATAATCCTTTTAAATTCAAAGAACTATTATAGATATTTAAAATATAACTTTTTTTTTTTTTTTTTTTTAATATAAATATCCTTTTTTTATTAATTTCATTGAAAGATATTTAAAATTTTTTATTAAATATTAAAATGTCATACTATATATTGTATGCACATATATTCATGTTTTAAAATGAATATATATTTTTAAATTTTTGTTTTTTATTTTTTTTTTTTTTTAATTTATAATTTTTTTTTTTATTGTATTTAAAAGGAAAAATAAAATATAAATATATAAATAGATAAAAAAAAAAAAAATAATATAAAGTAGAAAATATTATATTTATATAAATATTTTAAAATAAGAAAATTATATTAAAATGACAAACAATTACTTGGATAGGTTGGATTACGATTTTAAAATAAAAGATGTTACTAATATAAGGGATATAAATTTACAAGCTAAAGAAAATAATATTGAAAGTTTTCATGAAAAAATTTTATTAAATGAAGAAAAAAATTATTTAAAAAGAACTGGATTAATATATGGTACTCAAGAGGTATTTAAAAATATAATGGATAGAGAAATAGTTGCAATATCAAGAAGATTACCTGGAATAAAAAGTAGTTTATTATCTTTAGATATTTTAAGAAATACTATTGATAGAATAGATTCCCATGAATATATGGAAAAGTTAGTTGATCATACAACAGAACCACTTTGTGAAATCATAGAAAGGAAGATGAATATATAAATTACCTGAATTATTTTTATACTTTTTTATTTTTTCACCTATATTATATTTATATTAATAAAAATATATATATATATATATATATATATATATAATAAAAGAAATATATTAATATATATAATAAAAGAAATATATTAAAATAAAAATTATTATAAGAAAAAGTTTTTAATTCAAGGAAATTTTTTTTTTCTTTAACAAAAGTTTTAATTAATGAAAAAAGAACCTTTTTTTTTTTTTTTATTATATTTTAATTTTTTAAGTATTAGTGCAAAATTTTAAAAATGGTAAAAGGTGATGCACTCACAAAAAAAAAAAAAAAAAGCATACGTATATATTTTTACTTAAAAAAAAATTTTAATAGTTAAAAATGTTAAAAATTAAAAGTGTCATAAAAATAATATGTTATGTTAAAATAAAAAAAATGATACATATATATATACGGAAAAAAAAAAAAAAAAAATAATTTAGGTTTTTATGGAAAAATACTATAAATTTTTGGTGAAGTATTTACCAATCACCTGTATATGCATTAATATTATTATACTTATTATTATTTGATAAAATATCCTTATGCATAGATAATGTTTGTTTGTTTCTTTGTGATTCAAGTTTAGAACACTGTGTTATTCTATGACCCAATCCACCACAATAAGAACATCCCTTTACACCACCTATTTCTTTCAAATTAATTCCTTTGCTATCTAACATTTCTAAAAATGGAGGAATTTTTTGTTTTGCTTCAATTAACAATGCTTTTAAATCCAACAAAATAGCTTCCTCCTGATTTTTGTTTATAAAAGTTGTAGCTATTCCTGTTTTACCACATCGTCCTGTTCTTCCTATTCTATGGACATAATTTTCAATATCTTTTGGCATATCATAGTTAATTACATGTTCAATAGAAGGAAAATCTAATCCTTTAGAAGCTACATCTGTTCCTACTAAAATATCTTTTTTTCCTTCTCTAAACAAATTAATTGCTTCTTGTCTTTCATTTTGACTTAAATTTCCATGGATGGCAATTGCATTTACTCCTTTTAGCAATAAATATTCGTGTACATCATCTACATCTTTTTTATTTTCACAAAATATTAAAACAGGTGGTCCTGTTTTCTGTAAAACTTCTAATAAGTAAGATAATTTAAATTCTTCTTTTACATATTCTACTTCTTGTATAACATCAAGATTAGCTGCACCTGCTCTTCCAACATTTATTATAATAGGATTAACTAAAGTAGATTTAGCAAATTCTTGAATTTTTTTAGGCATAGTTGCACTAAATAATAATGTTTGTCTTTGATTTGAAAAATGATCTAAGGTATTACGTACTTCTTCTTCAAAACCTAAATCAATTAATCTATCAGCTTCATCAAAACATAAATATCTACACTGTTCAAGAGTCATTCTTTTTTTATTTAACATATCATTAAGTCTACCTGGGGTAGCAACTATCATATGAACTCCTTTTTGCGTTTCTCTTCCTTGATCAAACGCACTAATACCTCCAATCATGCACAAAGATTTTAAAATGGGATAATTGTCTTTATGTAAATAATCACAAAAATATTTTATAACATTATGTGTTTGTGTAGCTAATTCTCTTGATGGACATACAATAAGACCAAATGGACCCTCTCCTTCTTCAATTTTGCATCTCATTTCTCCTTCTAAACATATCATAATTAATGGTAGAACAAATACAATAGTTTTTCCACTTCCTGTAAATGCTATACCAATAATATCTCTTCCTGTTAATATAGAAGGTAACCCTTGCATTTGTATTTGAGTTGGTTTATTAATCTTTTTTTTTTTCAATGCTTTTAAAATAGCTTTGGGAAATTTCATATCTTTAAAATTTTTAATAGGTGGTGGTATATCATTCCCACTAACATCAATATAAAATATGCTTCTTATCTTATCTACATATTTTTTTTTTAACTTTTTATATTTTTTAGGTAAATTCCATATTGTTTTGAAATTTTCTTTATATATAATTCCTTTTGCTCTTTCTTTTACTGATTGTAATGGAGCATTTAATGCTTTCGATACTTGTGCTAATATTTTTTCTTCTCTTTTTCTAATTTCTTCCATCTCATCTATTTTATCATTTAATGATTCTAATCGTAATTTGTTAAATGTTTCTAATAAACTTTTTTGTAAATCAATTTTTATTTCGTTTTCATTAGTTTTATTGTTTTTATTATTATTATTATTATTATTATTATTATTATTATTATTATTATTGTCACCATCATCGTCATAATTATGTTTTTTGTCCTCTTCACTATAGTTTTTATTCGATTCTTTTTTTTTTTTTGTCTTTATAAAACTATTTACCAAATTATCCATGAATCTTTTTTTTCGTATACTCAAAGGTTCATATATAAAATCATCACTACTATCATCCTCTTTGTTACTTTTTTCATTTCGTAAGTTTTTTTCATCTTTATTTAAATCCATCATTTTATCAACCTTCTTTTTAAACTTTTTATTCAATTTTTAAATTGTATAAAATATTTTCAAAAATAGCAATTATTTATAAAAATAAAACTTTAATGATTTCATTTTTTTATTTATAATATAACATTAAGAAAGCATATAACTTAATTTAAAAAAAGAAAAATATTTTATTTTATTTGTTTTTATAATTCTTTTTATATTAACGAAAAAAAAAAAAAAAAAAAAAAAAAGGAATTTATTTATTAAATTTAATGAAATCATAAAAAATTATTTTTTCTTTTTAAATAAAGAAATATACTTTTTTTTTAAAATATAATGAAAAATATTTATTCTTTTCATTAATTAATAAGCTATATTTATTTTTTAAATTAAATTTTTGTAAATTTATTATTTTTTTTTTTTTTTTTGTTGTAGAATCTTAAGCATTCTATAAATCTATTAAAAACTTTAAGGTGTTCTACGAATTAATTGTAATGATTATTAAAATGAAATAAAGAAAACTTTTTTGAAAATGTTTCATTTATTTTGAAAATATTCCAAATGCAATAAATTAAAATACAGGAATTCCTTAAGAAAAAGAAGAGCATACATTTACAATTATATAAAAGAAAACTCCATACAACTGAAAAATTTAAAAAAATTCTCATTTATAAAATAAAAACTTTTATTAATTATTTTTTATTTATGCTTAATGAGGTTGTGATTATATATTTTTTTTTTTTGTTTTATTTTAAGATTTTGAATTATTATTGTAAATGAATTTATTTTTAAGTTGATTTCTATTAATTAAAAAGACTAAAATTCATCACAAAGGTACATAAATGTTTAGATAAAATAACCAATAATGAAAATTCTATATTATTAAAAATTTTATAGATTGTATAAGCGAAATTATTTCCCATATATTTTTTTACCTAATAACTGTTTATGGATTTAATGTAAATTTGTTAGCTTATAAATATATTATTATTTCAAAATAATGAACAGATAAAATTTCTTTCTTTTTCTCATTTTTCGTTTCTTCTTTTTAAATTTCCTTTAAGAGGTATCTGGTAACATTTTATAATATTATTTTAGTATAGAAATAAGTAAGAAAAAATATTTTTCTTTAAAACAGAATATAAAATTTTCATTTTTATGAAATTACATTATAAAAAAGTTTTGATCATATTAACTATTTCAGTAAACTATATAGACCTTAAATAAAATATAAAAAGAAAAATTCAAATTATTCTTCATCCATTTCAATATACGTGTATATATTGTTTATTCATGATATCATTTTGTATTTTTTTCTTGTATTTAATAATACAAATATAAAAAATGATAAATAATTTTATTTTCTAAGATTATTCATTTAAATATATACATATAAAAGAAATAAATTGCAGAAGTATTAAATTTAGAAAAAGTATAATTTTGTGTCTAAAGTAAATTACTATAAAATATTTATTAGAATATTATATTTTCTAATAAACAGTAGCTAATTTTAATATATTTATTTTATTTTTTAATTTAGACGTTTATTCTTCCTATATCATTGCACCAATTTGCAGAAACGTAATAATCACTTTAAAGAATTAAATTAAAGTTATTAACACTTTATGAAAATGTTAATAAAACTTTTGAAAATATTATTTTTCTATTTTAAACTAAAAGTATTGTAGTATAATAAATAATTGTTATCATTTAAAATAAAAAGTTTATATATTTAAATAAAAATATAAATAAAATTAATATTTATATATATATATACATATGATAATATGAGTAAAGTTAATTTCCGTATAGTAAGATTTAAACTTAGCACATAGCAATTTCATTATGAATTCATATTATATATATTTCTTTTCTATTTTATTTTTAATTATGAAACTTTTTATAAATTTATTGTTCTAAATGTTTTAATTTTAAAATATTGATTATTCAAATATGCTAAAATAAAGACTATGAAATATTTCTTAAATAAAACTTCGAAAAATAAATAAGATTAAAAAAAATAAAGAATTGTAAAGTACTTAAAAGATACGTAGAATAAAAAAAATAAAGAAACGAACTATAATAAGAAAAATGTAAAACATAAAATAGTATCTAACAACTAAATAATCCTCAATTACATTTATTAAATTTTTAAAATAAATAAAAGAAAAACAATTTCTAATGAGTTTCGTTTATATAAAAAGGATCCTCTATATAACGTTCAGAACAAATTAAGAATTAAAAATTAAAATCAACTTAAAATATTAAAAATTACAGATATTAGTTAAAAAATAATAATTGTATCTATACAAAAAATTTATGGGATCCTTTTTATTTATAATTAAGAGTTATACAATAAGACTTGTAGTTTTATAGGAATATTTTTATTTTAATTTTATAAAAATTATGTTTTTCTATTAATTTAAATTTCTTAAGCACGGGTGCCCGAGTGGTTAAGGGGGTGGACTTAAGATCCTCTGGTCACTAGACCGCGTGGGTTCGAACCCCACCCCGTGCAATCTCTTTTTCTATTAAGAATCAAAATTTATTATTAAAAAATATCCTATTATGAAATTATATATTTATAATAAATATTTTTATATATATATACTGTGAAAATTTGGTTGTATATTTTATTAGAATTATTTTTACTTATTATGGATATATTATATTATCTTTTAAAAGTATATATTACCTTCTATTGTTTATTAAATTTATAAATTTTTTATAAACTATTTTTAAATTTTATTTTTTATATACATGAGAAACAAGTGTGTCACAAAAAATTGTTTATTATTTATAAAATTAAGTTTAATGATCTATATAATTTTAATTATTAAATATATGTAACATACAAGCAAAAAATTTTTACTGTGGAATTATTTTTTTTTTTTTTATTTTTATAGTAACTGTAAAATAAATGAATTAATATTTCTAAAAGAATTAAAATATTATAAATCTAGATTTAATGTATAAAATTATCTTTTTTTCCTATAAAAAAATTAAAAAAGATATTTCCCACGCCGGGACTCGAACCCGGGTCGTTCGGGTGAAAGCCGAATATCCTAACCGTCTAGACTACGTGGGATACATTAATATGCTCTCAAAAATTATTTATGATACTTATTTTTTTAAGTTAAAAATTATAATAAAATATATATAATTTATGAATTTGAAAAATTATGTGTTTTTATTATTCTTTGGTATTTATATTTTAAGTATTTGAGTTAATACATAACCTCACTTATATTTATTTATTTTTTTGAAGTCAGTGAATAAAGGCTATACTTTATAACGAAAAAAAGAAATATTTCAAAGGTGTTTATTTTTATATAATTGTTTTTACATAGAAAAAAGTAAAAGAAAATACGAATTTTATTTTCTTAGATGTAGGAATATATAAGAAAAAAAAAATTATTTTACATAGCTAAATTAAAATTATTATATTTTAATGATAAAAATTTTTATGTTTCCTTTTGCATGATGTGGAAGTGCATTTTTAATTTTATTTGAAATAAAAAGAAAAAAAAAGAAAATCTTATTAACGTAATAATTATCATATTATAATTTATATAATTTTTGAAATTTTCAATATTTAAAATTTATATTTTTTCAAAAATTACTAAAAAGTATCTGTATATATATGAATATATGCGTGTACATTTTTTTTCAAGCATTTAAATTATTGGCTTGCATTATAATTGTAAATGATAGTTATTTTATTTGACTTTTTAATTATATTAGTCAACTGTTATTTTTAATAATTTTTTACTATGTTTATTATCTGAAACTGTATTATATTTCGCTATATATAACTATAAATATGCATGAATATATATATATATATATATATACATTTTTAAATGTTTATTTATTGTCTAATAATTTAATATTATATCAAAATATATTTTGAGTAAATATAAAAAACTGCATATAAATATTTTAATTTCTTTTTTAATTATAAATATAATTGCTACCCATGAATACACAAAGTGTTAAGAATATTACTAGCATAGAAGAGTTACTTTTTTTATATGATTCTTTGATAAATGATGGACATGTTGTAAATATTAAAAAATATAATATAGAATAATAATAAATATTTATTAATATAAAAATAAAATGAAAATTTTATTATTAGTAAAATGTTATAAATATATAACAAAAAAAAAAAAAAAAAAAAATTCATGGTGAAATGAATATTATAAAATTAATGAAATTTCAAAAATTTAATAGAAATATAATAAAATGAGAAAAATTAAAAAAAAAAAAAAAAAATAATAATAATAATAATAATAATAATAATAATAATAATAATAATAATAATAATAATAATAATAATAATAATAATAAACTAAATACAAAGCTTATTCATATAAAATAACTAATTGTACATATATGTACAATTTTATTTAATAATGTGAAATTTTTTTTAGAATTCTTATTTTATTAAAAATGAAAACTAATTTAAAATATAAATCATTTTCTTAGATTGTTTTATTATATATATATATTTTTATTTTTTTATAGATTACAGTCGTGAATGTCAAAAATTCATTAAAACTTCCTTCTGATTTGTCGCAAAAGTATAATATTTTAACAACACATAAATGGGAAATTTTTTAAAATTATATGTTATATATTTTAAAATTCTTCATCTTGTTATTTTATATTGTGTTACTTTATTTATTCTTTTTTTTTTAATTTTTAAGTTAGTTATATATATTATTTTATTTATTTATTTTTTATAAGATTTATGAACTACTATTACGGAAATAGGAAAGACCAATTATCTGTTACATACTTGGTTGAAGGATATAAAAAAGACAGTAATGAATACATTTGTGCTATTTTGACTCAAAAGGAAGTTTTAGGTAAAATTTCATTTTTGTGGTAATTTATCTTTTTAATATATTCTTTAATTATTAATCTTTTATTTGATCTATAGAACTGCAAAAAGAACAAAATGAATATTCTATAAAAATTTATAGCATACAATCAAATAAAAGCAAAATAGATTTATCAGTATTATGGAAGCAAGTAACTTTAAAAATAATCATAAAAATTATATATAAATGAAAAGATCCTTTTGAAAATATGTGAAATAATTTTTTTTTTTTTTTCATTAATTTTAGGAAATAAATGAATTAAATAAAGTATTTGAAAACACTGATTTAAAAAATCAACTATTAATTCCTCAGTAATTTTTTTTTTTTTTTTTTTTTTTTTTTTATATATAATTTTATTATTTTTATAAGAAAAAATTCTACCAAATGAATAAACAATTTTATAATATTAAAACAAAGACATATATTCGTTTATTTTTCTAGATTTTCTGATATTATATTAGGTGATTTAGAAGTAAAAAATGTAGAAAATAATTTAAATTCACAACATAGTTTTCTTCAAAATGAAAAAGAAATCAAAGACAATAATAGAAAAATAAATGTTAAGGAAACGGATAATAATAAAAACAAAGATGATAATAATGTAGATAAAAAGATAGATTCTATAAGTGAATATAAAATTAAAGATAGAATCGATGATGAAAGAACAAAAACACTTATTAAAAAGGAGATCCATATTGAAGATAAAGATAGTAATGAAAGCGAACAATTAAAAAAAAATATTGAAAACGACTATTCAAAAATTGTAAATTCATTTAGAAATGAAAATTCAAATTTAAGTAATGATTCTGATAATTTTAAACAAAGTTCAAATGTATCTAATAAAAGAAAACTTGAAGATAGTAATTCCTATAAAATAAAAAGAGAAAATCTGACAGTAGATTCAGTGAATAATGAAATAAATAAACCCATATGTGAAGTTAATTCAAAAACTATGAATAAATCTAAACCTAATAAAAGTGAAAATGAAACACTCACTAATAACATTTTAATTAAAAAAGGTATAAATAATGTAAATTTTTTATTTTTCTTTAAACAAATTTACTATATCTTGTTTTAACTTTTTTTTTTTTTTTTTAAATAAATAGAGAAAAAAATAGATGAATCAAATAAAAATAGAATTGAAACAAAACTAAAGAAAACCAAGTTGGAAAGTGAGAATCTATAATAATATAATTAAAAAAAAAAAAATAAATAAATAATAGAAATTTATCTATAATGACTAAATACTTAAAAAGAAATAAATATAGCTTTATAATACATATACTATATGTAAATCAAAAGTGAATCAAGTGGTATATATTCTTGTTTATTTGTACATTTTGTTTTTTTGATATATTTTTTTTTTAGTTAAAAAGACTGATGTAAAACCAGAATTGTTTCAATCTGGTAATAGTTTAAAGGAGAAAAAATTAAAAATCTCATTAGATTATGGTTATTTTTCAATTTTAAAAATGTTTTTTTAGATTCTAGTGATGATAATGAGAATAAAATTTTAGAAGAAAATGAAAAACCCTTGAAAACATTTCCAAAAATTAAATCAGTATTTACATTAATATTAATTATTTATATTTACATAAATTTATATAATTTGATAATCATTTATATTTATAATAGGTAAAAGAAACACAAATGTTTTATGAAAATGGGTATCTGGTGACTGTCGATAAAGATTCATGTATTCATATAGATAGCTCAGAATCAAATAATAATGATCCTAAAAAAGTTATCAAAGATACTACCTCATCAAATAATAAAAAGAGAAAAAATCTTCAGCAAACATTATTGACGTAAATTAATAACACTTAAAAAAAATAAAAAAATTATTTCATACGAACATTAATATATATATATATATATATATATATATATTTGTATATAGGAATTTTTTTAAAAAGAAAAAGTGAAATAGATATTATAGAGGTCACAGGATTTTCTAAATTTTTATTTATTTATATATCTTATTTTATTTTTTTTTTTTTCAGTTCATGTTTTTTAAAAAAAAAAATTTTTTTAAAACGAATAAATTAAAAAAAAAAAAATAGAAAATTATAATTAAATGTTTGAATATTAATATTTATATATTTTTTTCTTTATACTATATAATTAAAAGGACACTAATTATATAGTGAAATGACTTTTCAATTATATTATTAATTTTACTTTAAAAGGAAAAAATTTTGGAAAACTTTTATATTAAAAATTTTTAAATGAAATTTTGCTAAATTTAATTTTTTCCATTAGGACTTGATTTTCCCATCATTTTTTCGAAATCTGAATTTTTAAAATTTTCAAATAAGGCCTTATATTTTGGATCATTTGCATATTTAGACAATAGTTGAGGGTTACTCATCATACTTTGCATCATTTGAAAAAACTGAGGATTATTAAAAAGTTCCTTCATTTCCGGTGAATTTAAATCTGGCATTCCCCCAGGCATGCCTCCTGGCATTCCACCTGGCATTCCTCCTGGCATTCCTCCAGGCATTCCTCCTGGCATTCCACCTGGCATTCCACCTGGCATTCCTCCTGGAAATCCCCCTGGGAATCCTCCTGGAAATCCTCCTGGCATACCTCCCGGCATTCCTCCTGGCATTCCTCCTGGCATTCCTCCTGGCATTCCACCTGGCATACCACCTGGAAAATCACCAGAAAAGTCTGGCTGACTATATGAAGAATCAGATGAATCAGAATCATAATTTTCTCTTTTGCTATTTTCTTTATATGCTTTTTCTGCTGCTTCTTTAGCTGCAAGTCTTTTTTTCAATTCTTTTTCTCTTTTTCTTCTTTTTTTTTCTTCTTCTTTATTTATTTTGTATCTTCTCTTTTCATATATTTTTTTATATTTTTCTTCTATTAATTTTTGCATTTCCCACAATTCTTCATCATAATCAATTTTTTGTCCTTGTTCAATATCTGCATGTGCACTTTCCCATTTTCCTAAATATCTGTATGCCTTTGCTCTAGTTTTATAAGCATTAGCACTATCTACATTTAAATTTAATGCTTCCGTACAATCTCTTATGCAAGCTTTTGGCCTTTTTAAACCTAATAAAACAGAAGCACGTTTGGTGTATATCATAGCAGAAGGATTTCCATATGATATTATTTTATTATATTTTTCTAATGCTTCTTCTAATTTATTTTCCTGAACTAATTTGGAGGCTTCAATTTTTAAATTATTAATTTCTTCTATTTTTTCTTCTGAAAATTCTTCTTCTACATTTGGAGCTAAAGGAGGGCATTCAATACTTTCTTCCTCCATTAAATCTGGGCAATTTTCTTCTTCTTCTTCTTCTTCTGTATCTTCCTTTTCATCATCATCTGATTTCTCTTCAGTGCTTTCATCACTTGGAACTTTCTCATAAAAATCTTTATTATTTGAAACTTTTCCTCCAAAACTTTCAATAAATTCTTTAAAAAAAGATAACTCTGGTTTTAATAAAATGGATGGATCTTGTTCACAAAAAGAAACAAATTCTTTTAATTCTTCAACTAAAGAAAAAAAAAAATATATAAAATTATATAAGCATATATATATACATATATATAATAATAATAACTTAAATTATATAGATTTTTTTAAAAAAATTTAAATATTTAATGAGAAAATATTCATATAATTTTACTTTTTTTATCATCCAACATTTTTTATAATTGGCTTCTTGGAAAATATTTCTTGAATATATTATTCAGTTAAATAAAATTAAGATTTTTGAAGTTATATTAAAATAAACTCTTATAAAAAGGAAGTACTTTACATAAAAATTATAAAATCAACAATTAAAAAGTTTGAAATCATGCAAATGATTTTTAATAAATTTATAAAAAAAAAATTCTTCAATTAAATATTTTTTTTGTACTTAAATTCATATAATTGAAAATTCAAATTTTTAAATATTTATATATATAGGAATATTTTATTTTTTTACAAAAATATTCCTGCATGATTAAAAATAGGAATTTTTTTTTTTTAATTTTCGAATACATGAATACAAATTATTAAAAAAAAATATATTTCATACACTTACAAAAAGAATCTAAAAGTATTTTTTACAAAGTAAAGAATTACACTATAACTTTTTAAAATAATTTTAATTACCATATAAATATGATATATAAAAAAAGCAAGATTATCAAGTAAAAATATAATGAAATTTTTTAATTCGAAAAGTAAAATGAAAATTAAAAAAATAATATTTTGGTTTTAATTTTAAGGTCATCTATTTAATTTCAACATGATAATAAGAAATTCATTTATTTGATGATTTCTACTTAATTCTAAAGATTGCTTCTTTTTACAAAAAAGACTGAAAAATAATATATATAAGCCAATTCTTTATTCTATCTTTTTCTAGTATATATTTTTTTTTACCGTAAAAGTTATATTATGAAAAAGAAGATTCCTTTTTATTACTATTAAAAAAATATATTTAGAATAAAAAATATAGCAAAACGAAGTAAAATGTGCCTATAACATTTTCTATTTTAATTTATGTTATTCTTAGGACACTTTTAAGGGATTATTTTTAGAAGCTAAGTTTAATAATATTCGTAGTGTGTTAATCAAAATTTTTTAATAAAGATTTTTATATCTTCTGTAGTATTTTTTTTTTTATTTGTTAGATATATTTCTAGTAATTCATAAGAAGTTAATATTTTTCTTTTAATTTTTACATAAAAATTAATAGACTGAAAATATTTTCATTTCAATAAAATACCAAATTTAAGATTCTTCTAAATTAACTTGAATTATTTTTTTTTTTTTTTTCATTTTATTTCTAATTATTTGAATTATAATTAAATAAAAAAATTAGTACATTTTTTCTTTTATTAAAAAATAATTTATAAAAATAAAAAATAACTTTTGTGAGCTTTTATATTTTTTTTTTTTTTTTTTTTTTTTTGTTTTAAATATATAAGAGGCAATATATTTTTTTGTTTAATTTACTGGACACAATCAATGACTCACTGTATAGGTATATAATAAAAATGAGCACATTTTATAAACATTTAAGAATATAATAAACAAATGAAAAAAAAAAAAAAAAAAAAAAATTATAATTAAAAATAAAATTATATTTTATTTTTTATACTGCAATTATATAAATATGCTAATAGGAAATTAAAAAATTATGACATTATTTAGTATTTTTTTACGCTTTGCTTTCAATATTATCATATATAAAATTATTTTTACGAGCACATTTTGAAAAATAATAATTAAATGAACATGTAATTGCTGCAAAAATAATAGTAAAAATTAAATAATAATAAAGCTTAGCAAAATTATTATCTTTTGACATTAAAATAAAAATATCATCTAAAATCCCCCATATGCAGACTGCACATATAAATGAGAAACAATCAGCCATAAATCGAAGAATACATTTTATACTAAGTTCATTAATATTACAAAAACAATTATATATAAATTCTTCATTTACACAATATGATTCATCATTTATATCCTTCTTTAATTTTTTGGGACTATCTTCACCTAAAAATTTTAAATCTTTAACATTTTCTTCAATTTCATCCACATTGATTATTGTACCATTATCGATATCAAATTCTTCTTGTATACATATCTCTGTTGATTCATCTGATCCATTAAAATCTCTACTGTTGCTCCTAATATATATTTTAACATTGTTATTTAATTCACAAGTTTTACTCATTTAATTAAATATAAAAAAAAAAAAATAATTAAAATAAAATAAAATGGTATATTACTCTCCTCAAACCCTTATTTTTTTCTATTTTTTTTTAAATATGTATTTATATAAACTCTAAATAAATAAATGAATTATATTATAAAACTGAATTCATATATATATACTGATCAAAATGTATGACAACAAATATATCTTATTTATGTATGTCAATTTAAGATACTTATAGTAATAATTATAAGATAGTAAAACAAAATATATAATTCAAGAAAAAATGTTATATATATATATACTATATTTTAAAATTCCAAATGAGGATAAACAGCTAATCAAGTAGATATAAAATATATGAAAAAGAGAAACAAAAAAAAAAAAAAAAAATAAATAAATAAATAAAATAACAAAAAAACAAAAGAAGTTGTAAAAAAGAAACAAAATAGATATGTTTATATATGTATATATGTTTAACTTATATTAATTCTAGATATTTATAAATATACTAAATTATCAAAATGTTCTATTAATTTTTTATCAATTATAGTAGTATTTTTTTATTTTCCTCAATTTTTTAAAACGAATCAACAGAAAATGAAAAAAGAAATTAAATGATTATCGTCTTCTATCAGATTTTAGTATTCTGATTCCATATAAATAAATAAAACCGTGAGAGAACTAACAATTTTGTTGGTGTCAGAACATTTTTTCTTTCTTTTTTTGTTTGAAAAAAAATCTGTGTTTTAAGGACATAATAAAAAATCGTTTATCTCTGTATGTAAAACAATTATTTAAATATATTTGCAATCCCTTAGGCATCCCTGATTTATTTTAAATAAATTAGTCATACGGTTTTTATTTATTCAAATTATTTTTTTCTTGTTTTTTAAAAAAAAAATTTTAAATATCACTTGAATGTTTTTTTTTTTATATATATAATAACACAATTTATATATGCTCTTAGGAAAAAAAAAAAAAAAATAATACAAATACAATTATAAAATTTTTTGATGTTACAATGTTTCTTTTAAAATATCCTAAAAAAAAAAAAGTAAAATGATTATTACCTCCTAATTTAATTTTTAAATTTTTTATTTATTATTTTTTAAAACTTTTTTAATGATTTTTTTATAAATGATTACAAATATTGTAAATAAAAAAGGATGTTTTTATAAATTATGAAATATTTAAAAAATTATTTTTACTTTTGTAAATATTTTAAAAATTATATATATATAAAGTGCATGAATTCAAAAAAAAAAAAAAAAAAAAAATAAAATAATTTAAAAATTAATTGTAAATGCATTTTTTTTTTTTTATTTTTTTTTCATGCATGGTTTTTTTTTTTAAGCTGTTAAAATATTACTTTTTATGATCATGTTTCTAAAAAAAAGTAAAAATTAAAAATTTTTAGTAAAAATATTTTTAAAGTTTTTATGAAAATATTTATTGTTTTTTTTTATTTTTTTGTATGTTTATTCAATTTATTTCATACTTATATTTTTTTATGAAATAAGAACGTTTTTACACAGATAACTAATAATAAATTTCATTGTGTTGGATACAATGAACAAAAAAAAAAAAAAAGAAATAAGAGAATAAATATGAAATTTAATCTATTTTAAAATGTCTTATTTAAATAAAAGTTTAATGTTTAAGTTTTTAAATAAAATTAAAAAGAAATCAAATATTCATACGCATATTTTAACTCCAAAATTAAGTAAAATAAAAGTTAATGAATCAAGTTTATTTAAGCCAACTTTAGAAGATGGTAATTGAAATAAAAAAAAAAAAAAAAAAAAAAAAAAAGTCATAATTTAGTTGTTAATATAACTACATTAAGAATGTTGTTTAAAAAGAGAATGTATAAGTAAATAAATCATATACTTTAAAAATTTTAGTAATTAAAATTATTGTTAAAAGTAAATATTTTATATTCCATCATGTTTATATGATTTCTTATTTAGAATTTTTAAAAACTTCAAATTTATGAAAAAATTGAACTATGGGAAATAAATTTGAAATATAAAAGATGATATAATATCTTTATATTTTTAAAAAAATTATAGATTTATTAAGTAATAAAATTAATGGAAAAAAATATATAAAATAATTTATTAATATATCCTTTATTACTTTTAATATTCTTATTCTATCTGAAGTTAATATAATATTTTTTTTAAGATTTCAATTAAATGTATATCAATAAAAAAATTTAGAAGTATATAAAAAATAATATGCATATATATATTTTTATATGAAAAAAAATATATTAAAAACGATAATTTCATAATCATATTAAATGTATTTTAGAGTTTGTTATAAAATAATGAAATACAAGAAATAGAGCATACATTCATATATTAAAATAAATAAATTTAAATTACTTTATAAAATATTCTTTTTAATAAAATATACTTTATAATAAAATTTTTTTATAATGAAATATACTTTATAATAAAATTTTTTTATAATGAAATATACTTTATAATAAAATTTTTTTTATGTTTTTTAAAGGTAAGTATGAAATAACAAAAACTCAGGAAGTTCCTGGACATATTAATTGTCCAAATTATTCCAAAACAGGAATTGTTGAAAATTGTAACATTTCCTATGAAATAAAAGATGAAGAAAATATTAAAAAAATGAAAAAGGCAGGAAAATTAGCAGCTGAATGTTTGAAGTTATGTTTAGAAAATTCAAAAAAAGGTGTAACTACTGATTATATAGATAAATTGGCTTTTGATTTTATTATAAAAAATAATGCTTATCCTGCAGGGATTAATTTTCATGGATTTCCGAAAACTCTTTGTGCATCACCAAATGAAGGTTATTCTATATAATTTTTAACTTTTTTTTTTTTTTAATTATATATATATATAATTATTATATATGTTGTAAATTGTAAATAAAGTTATATCTATGAAAATGTTTCAAATATAATATATGGTTGCAATTATTATTATGTACATAATTTAATTATGTATTTATTTATATTAAAATTTTTTTTTTTCATTTTTATTTTATTATATATATTGTAAGTATTTCACATTATTAAATTTGTATTTTATTGTTATGATGTTATATATCATTGTTCATAATTTAGTTCTTATGAGCATCATGTGGGTTATATTTTCTCATTTTTTTTTTTTTTTTTTTTTTTTTAAATTTAGTGGTGTGTCATGGAATACCTAATTTAAGAAAATTAAAAAGTGGTGATATTATAACATATGATTGTACTGTTTTTTTAGATGGTGTATTTGGAGATTGTGCAGGAACAGTAGCAATAGGAGAAGTCTCAGAAAATCATAAGAAATTAATTGATGTAAGTAAAGAATGTCTTTATAAAGCTATTTCAATTTGTAGAGATGGTCAAAAATTCTCAGAAATTGGAAGAGTAATAACTGAACATGCACAAAAAAATGGGTTTAATGTAATTAGAGATTTCTGTGGTCATTTTATAGGAAGAAATATGCATATGTATCCACTAATTGAGCATCATTATCCAAATAGTCATAATAATGATTGTATGAAAAAAGGACAAATATTTACAATTGAACCAATACTATCTGAAGGTAGTATAAACATACATACATGGAAAGATCAATGGACAGTCTGTACTAATGATAATTCTTTTTGTTCTCAATGGGAACATACTATTTTAGTTTTGCAAAATAGTGCAGAAATATTAACATTAAGTGAATAATTTAAAATAAATACATTTATATATTTAATCATATGTAAAAAAAAAAAAAATATATATATATGCTTTAAACCTTTTTTTTAAAATTATATACAAAAATTTTAATTAAATACTTTTTAATTTTATTCTAGAAATAAAAATTTTAACTTTTTTTTATTCATTTTTCTGTATTACAAAAATTTCATTTTATATTTTTTTTTTTTTTTTTTTTTTCTCATATTTCATTTTTATCCTTTTCTTTTTTTAATAAACATATTTTTTATTTCTTTTCTATGTTTTCTAAATTTTAATATATTTTATTTTTTGATATTCTCCCTTTTTCATATTTTTTTATGAATCTTAATTTTTTTGACTTTTTTTTCATATGCAAATTTTAGTTTTATTTAAAATACATATTAAAAAAAATAAATTTTTTTTTCAGTAAAAATTTTTTTTAAATTATTTTGTATTTATTGTCTATTTTTTATTTAAATATCATAAATTTTAATAGGAATTATTCCATTTAAATAAGATTTAAACTTATTAAAACTTAACCCTCTATATTATTTTTTTTTTTTTTTAAATAGCATTTTAAAAATTTTTAATTTTCCTTTCGTTTTTTTTATAATTTTTCCTTTTTTTTTTTTTCATTAGTTATAATCTATTATAGAGTTATTGTTTTTTGTAATATTGAGATTTTTCATTATTCCAACATTTCCACTACAATTATAAAAGTAATTATGAATAAAAAATTTATTTAACTTTTAACAGTAGCTCTCTAATTTCTAACACATTTTCAAAACTTATTGTAAATAAAGATAATATTATAGTTAATTTTTTTTTTTTTTTTTTTAAATATATAATAAAGAATGTGGCCTAAAATATATTTAGAAAATAATGTAAAATTTTAAAAATTTTCATTAATAATTTTCTTATTTTCAATAATTTTTTTTTTTTTTTTTTTTTTTTTTGC
>NW_021628210.1:351277-364629 GCF_900005855.1 Plasmodium gallinaceum | reverse complement strand
TTTTTTTAATTTGTGTTCTTTTTGTCCTATAATTTTTTGAAATTTTCATACTTAATAGAAAAAAAAAAAAAGAATGACAGTAGTTAATGTAACAGTAAAGTGGAAAAATCATGTTTTCAATGATGTTGAAATGAATATATCTGAGCCACTTATTTTATTTAAAACACAATTATGGTAAAAAAAAAAAAAAAAAGAAAAATTAGAAAATCATATATAATACATAAATATTAATGAAATGTAGCTGCAATAACATTTAAAGCAAAAATAAAGAAAAAAATAATAAATAACTATAAAAAAATTGGATAAAAAATAATTATATTTTTATCATATTTCCTTTTTTTTTTTTATTATATATACATATATATAAGGATGTATAAAGAATTTTGTTTTTATTAAAATATATTTTTAATACATAAACTTACTGATATATATATATCTTATTTTAGAGTAATAACTACTTATTTATATAAAATTCTTTACTTGTATTCTTACACTGATTTTATTTATAAGAAATAGAAATAGTTTTATTAAAAAAAAAATATCCTTTAATAATGAACATACAACATAAAAAATATATATATGTATCAGTAGAAGTAATAATTTGTATTCACATAAAATAAAAATGTTTTATGACTTTTTTTAATACATTCAAAAAAATATGATTATAATAATTTATAAGATTAGTATTTATTTATAATTTTTACTTTTTTGATTGTATATAATCTTGTAATATTAATTCTTAATCTTACTTCATAGCTGCATATATAATTTTTTTTTTTTTTTTATATAGGCAATTAACCAATGTTCCACCAGAAAAACAAAAATTAATGTACAGAGGATTATTAAAAGATGATGTAGATTTATCTAATTTGAACATTAAAGAAAATGACAAAATTATGCTAGTAGGTTCAGCTGAAACGTTAGTGGAAAATCCTCAAAATGTCGTTTTTGTGGAAGATTTATCAAAGGAGGAAAAAGAAAAAATACATACAAAAGAAAACATAACGTTTGAAGAACAGGGTATAGTAAATTTAGGTAATACATGCTACTTTAATGCAGTATTACAATTCTTAACTTCATTTGATGATTTAGGAGAATTTCTTAGAAATGTAAAAAGAAAAGAAGATCAATTAGTAAAATCGAATAAAGATATTTTATTTGATTCTTTTGTTCATTTTTCTCAAACATTTGGAAAATCATCAGAACCATATGTTCCACTTGCTTTATTAAAATCTTTTAGAGAAGTTTTTCAAAAATTTAAAGGGGTTAATTTAAGAACAAAACAGTATGCTCAGCAAGATGCAGAGGAATGCATGAATGCTATGCTTAATGCATTAAATGAACAAACAGAATGTAAAATAATTGATAAAATATTTTCTTTTAAAATTGTTAGTAAAACAAAATGTATAGAAACAAATGTTAATGAAGAAATTACTAATGAAAATAAAGAACAAAATATAGATGATGAATATGAAACAACAGAAGAATTCCACAATAAACTAATTTGCTATATGGGAACACATAATGTTCCAGTTAATCATATGCATGAGGGAATACGGCTATCATTAAATGAAAAAATTAGAAAAATTAGATCGACAGACGAAAAAAATGCTTTATATGAAAAGAAATCAGAAATTGATTCATTACCACCATATTTAATCGTTCATTTTTTACGATTTGAATCAAAAAGAATAGTTGAATCAAATAATGATGTTTCAGTTGTTACAGCAAAGATTTGCAGAAAAGTTAGTTTTCCTGAAATTTTTGATATATATGATTTTTGTTCAGAAAAAGTAAAGAATCAATTAAAAATATCTAGAGATATAATTATGAAAAGAAAAGAAAAAGAAATAAGCTCAGATAATGAAGAATCAAGTAACTTAAAGGAGAATAATTTTCAGGAAAAAAATGAAGAGAAAAATAATGAAAAAAATGAAGAGAAAAATAATGAAAAAAATGAAGAGAAAAATAATGAAAAAAATGAAGAGAAATATAATGAAAAAAATGAAGAGAAAAATAATGAAAAAAATGAAGAGAAACATAATGAAAAAACTAATGAGAAAAATAATGAAAAAAGTAATGAGAAAAATAATAACGAAAAAGAAGAATTAATAGAGCTTTTCACAGGAGAATATGAATTAATTTCAGTTGTAACACATAAAGGAAGAAATGAAGAAAGTGGGCATTATATTGCATGGAAAAAAATGAGAAATTATATTAGTAAAAATTCTAGAATTGATGAAAATTATGAAATAAAGAAAAAAATCAGAAAAGTAAATGATTCTATGTGGTTAAAAATGGATGACGATAAAGTAACAACTCACAAATTTTCTTCACTAGATTTAAGTGGAGGTTGTAGTGATTATCATATAGCTGTTTTATTATTATATAAAAGAAAAAGCATTTTATGTACACAAAGTGAAATAAATAAATATTCCAAATAATTTATACCTATTTATTTATAATATTTAAAAAAAAATAAATTTCAAAATAACCGAAAACCTCATTGAAATAAAGTATTATTTTTAATTTGTAAAAAAATAGATTTTTAGTATTTATATTGCATTACTACATATATGATACATTCATGGTTAACCAATTTTAGTATTAAATATAAACTTTTTATAGAAAATTCTCTTTATTTCTTGAAATTTATTAAAAAAAAAAAATGCTATGCCTTTCCTTTTCCTTTTTTTTTTTTTTTTTTTTTTTTTTTTTTTTTCATTCTTTTCAAATCTAAAGAAAAAGGCATATTTCTATTTATGTATACTTTTATATGCATTCGAAACAAAATTAAGAGAAATGTCCTATTAATTATATCCTTTTTTTCATTGATAATTAACATTTTTTATATGCATCTAAAAAAAAAAAAAAAAAAGAAAGATAACAATAATAATATATGTAATAGTATAAATTTAAATTTTTATGAACTGAATTTTCATAGTTTGTTTAACTTTTATTGAAGAAAACTAATGAAACAATTAGATATATATGATTTTTAAATGATGAGATATGTTTCTCCTTTTTAATTATTACAAAATACATTAATCTAAAAATTTTACTGCATAAAAATTGATAAAATTAACATTTTCACAAAAAGCATAAATTTACCTATAATTCCAAAATTGATATTAAGAGTAAATTATATAGGTGTATTTTAATTAAAATTAAAATATAGAATAGGAAATTATAAAAAAATTCATGTTATAGTGGTAATTATTTTTTAATATCAATTTGGAATTATTAAAAATAAAAGGAAGACATTCCTATTAATATATAAAGTTAAAATTTTTTTATGATATCCTTTGTTAAATTATAATAATTATTTTTATACAAGATAATAATAATTCTAAAATTGTTGACTAAAAGAACCATGAATTATTTAATATTTAAATAAAAAAAAAAAAAGAATTATATATATATATATATAAGATAGAATACTGTATTTAAATATTAGTAAAATACAGACTTAATTTTTTATGAAAATAATTAAATCGAGAAATATTAAATAGAATAACAGAATAATAGAATAAAAGAATGATAAAAAAGGAGAACAACTTCAAAAAATTATTAAAAAAATTTAATAATAAAAATAAGTATTAATTGAATAATAATGGTTCTATTTATGCTTATAAATCAATATTAATGATATTTAAATAATTTCAACATTTCCTTAATGTTAAAATTGTGCTGCATACATATTCCCATAATATTTAAAAAAAAAAAAAAAAGTATAAGCAGTATAATTAAGTTTAAAGTTATGATATATATTTTTATATAATATCACAAAAAATGAAATATAAAGAATTTTAATCACAAATGAATTTTTTTTAAAAAATTCATATAGCTTTTTATTTTTACATATATAAATTAAAATTATTATTTATTTTAATTACAGACAATTAAAGAACACACCTAAAAATATAAAGAAAAAATGTGTTCTTTATAATGAACTTTTTTAGAAAAATTATAACTTTTTTATGATTTTATTTTTTTTTTATGATTCTAAGGAGATTATTTATTTTCGTTTCTATACTACTTAAAACAAAAAAAAAAATGTGTTTTAAAGTATTTACAAATTTTTAAATATAAATTAATTATATTCATAAGACAACCAAAATAGAATAACTATAATAAAAATATAAGAAACCAGAAGAAATATATAACTAAATATAGGTATACATAAATTTTCTATACTTAATTTTTTTCCTAATAAAAATATTATAATATATATGTGTAATGTTTTATTTTAAATATATTTCTAATGTAATCACACATTAAATTATATTCCTAATTTCTTTTGTTTCATTTTCCTTTTTTAAATAATTAGTGTTTCTTACTATTAGTGAATAAGAATTATTAAATTAAATAAAACTAGTACCTGTTTTTAACAAAATGCAAGTTGATGTATATTATTAAGTTAAAAAAAAAAAAGAAAAAGTTAAGAGGTCTTTTATATTAAGATAAGCATCAAAAATAAAAAAGAATATCTTTTAGTTTTCATAAGAATTATTTTACACTACTTTGAAAATTAAACTTTTTTTTTTTTTTTTTTTTTTTCATTTAGCAATTGAATGAAAATTTAGTAAGGGTAAGAAAAAATATCTTCTGAAAAAATAGAAAAATGGAAATATAAAAATATAGAAAAATTATAAAATAGAAAAAAATTAAAAAATGAAATAAGATAAAAAATAAAAATAACAAAAGAGAATAACAGAAAGAATAAATTATTATAATACAAATAAACTATATATTATTCTAATATCAGATATTTTTAAATTCTAAAAAAAAGTATTAAAAAAAAAAAAAAAAAAATACTTGAATTTATAAAGGTAGTTTAAAAAAAAAAATCTGCTCACTAATAAAAAAAAAAAAAAAAATTATTTCTTGGTGCTATTATAGTATTTTATTCATTTAAAAAAAAAAAAAAAAAAAAAAAAAAGAATAATTATTGAATTGAAACTTAAACAAAATAAAAATTCGTAGTAAACATAATATTAAAAAATTATAAAATTAATTTTTCTTATTATCTATGTAATAATAATAGTGTAGTCGTATTAACAAAAAAAAAAAAAAAAAAAATAAAAAATAAAAAAAAATAAAAATTAGTTTTAAAGTTTTTTTTTTTATATTTCACAAAATTTACTGATATATATATTATTTATTAGTTAATTATTTTCTTTTTCCTTTTCCTTTTCTTTTTCTTTTTTTTTTTTTTTTTTTTTTTCTTTTTATATAAACCTATAGAATATGTCAATACCAAGAAGAATAACAAAAGAAACACAAAACCTTGCTAATGAACCACGTAAACAAAATTAACTATTTATTTTTATTTTCCACTTTTCCTATTATTATATGATATATAAAAATTATTTTTTATATTTGGATGTAAAGATTTGTTATTTTTAATTTTAAACATATTTCCTTAAGAATAATTATATATTTTCTTATGAACAAATTCTTATACATATATATGTAATTTTTTTTTTTTTTTTGTAAGATGTTAAAAATTTTACTTTAACTTCTAATTTTTTATATAACAATATATTTTTTTTTTATACTTTCTTGCACATTTCTTATCATTTATTAATTTTTATGCTTGTCTAAAATTCTTTTTTTTTTTTTTTTTTTTTTTTTGATGTTTGTTTTTTATTTTTAAAATTAAAATTATTAAATAAGAAATATATATAATTATTAAGGTTACCTTATTTTTATTAGAAAAAAACAGAAGTTAACTTTTTTTTTTTTTTTTTATATTATTGTTTCTATAATCACGTTTTTTAATTTATGAAAAGTGTTCATATTCATTTTAAATCTTATAAAATGTAAATAATTTATTTCTTACTTTTATATTTTTATTATATAGATATATAAATGTGTTTCACTATTAATATGACTAAAATTGTTATATAGAAATATTTTTTTATTATCTATTAATATATACATAAATTATACCTAGGAATAACCATAATTTATAATACTTATTTTAAAATATATTTATAATTTATATCAAAAAGATATATTGTTTGGAATTATTATATATACTATATTAAATGTCCATAAAAAAAAAAAAAAATAAAACCATAATAATATATATATATATATATATTTTTTTTTTTTTTTTTTTTTTTATAAATATAGCACCAGGAATAATTGCTGTACCAGTTCCTGAAAATTACAGACACTTTAAAATTTTAATAAATGGCCCAGAAGGAACTCCTTATGAAGGTTTAAAAAAATTTTTAATTTTCTTTTTTCATTATATATATACAGACATATTTTATTTTTCTATATATAATAATAATAATGATGGTTATAATAATAATAAATTTATGAATAGGTGGTACATATAAATTAGAACTTTTTTTACCTGAGCAATATCCAATGGAACCACCAAAAGTTCGTTTCTTGACAAAAATATATCACCCAAATATTGTAATAAAAAAATAAAATAAAACAATAATAATAATAATATATATATATTAATATTTTTAGAAATTGTAGATTTTTATATTTTTTTATATTTATTATTATACACTATAATTCTATTATTATTTAATTTTTTTAAATAAATAGGATAAATTAGGAAGAATATGTTTAGATATATTAAAAGATAAGTGGAGTCCTGCTCTACAAATAAGAACTGTATTGTTGAGTATTCAGGCGTTGTTATCTTCTCCTGAACCTGATGATCCATTAGATTCAAAAGTAGCTGAACATTTCAAACAAGACAAAAATGACGCAGAAAATGTAGCTAAACAATGGAATAAAATATATGCAAATAATACTGTTTTGTAAAAACAAAAAAAAAAAAAAATTTTTAATGGGAAAAATTTTACATAATATATCACATATCTATATGTATAAACTCATAATTATGTTTTTTTTTTTTTTTTTTTTTTATCATATTTATAAAATTTTTATATATATGTACTTCCTATTTTTTTCTTCTATTTTTCCTTCATATATATTTCAAAAAAAATTACATTTTTAATATATGGGATATAAGAAAAAAAGAATAATTAAAATAAAAACACAATTTTTTATAAAAATCTAAAAAAATGAATATATATTTTTTCATTATTATAAAAAACATTATTTTTTAAAATAATAGATAAATGTTTACGTTATGCTGAAACTAACAAGATACATATATAAAAAATTTTGTTTGTCTAAAAAGAAAAATAATACTTTTGTAAAAAAAAAAAAATAAATAAATATAACATTTTTTTTTTTATACCCGTTTATCAAACAATCACATATTTGTAAATTATTAAATTAACACAAAAAAGTTAATTATATCCTTATTTTTTTTATATTCATTAAAGGCTTAAACATATTTCGACTTTAAGATTTTTTGTAACTACATAATATAAATGAAAAAAGGAATTTTCTTTTTTTTCTCCATATTCACATATAACCTAATATAATAGAGAAAAAAAAATTTACTGAAAATGAAGACAAAAAATGATTTTTTTAAATGTATTTTCACATTCTTAGAAATTTTTTTTTTTAAGACACTTTAACGTATAATTAAAAGTACATATATATATATATATTATTCTTTTTTCAGAGCAAATAATTTTTTTTCAATTAGAATTTAAAAAAAAATATAGATTTAGTTATTTTTTAATTTAAAAAAAAAGTATATATACATAAATATGCTTCATATGCATATATATATATATATATATATATATATTTTTTTTTTTTTTTTTTTTTCTGAATTATCTAAAGATAACAATAAATTATCATCTTTATTTTTTTTTTTTTTTGGCTTAGAAAAAATTAAAGGTTTTTTTTCTTTCAATATTTCTTAAAAAAAATTAAAGTTAATAAATTATTTTAAGAAGATAATAAAAAATTACAGAAATACACATAATATATAAAAAAAATAGAAAAAAAGAAAAAAAAAAAAAAAAAGACATAAATTGTTATTATATTTATAAATATATATTATATTTTTTTTTTTTACATATTATTTCCTAAATATTTATATGTATACACATGAAAAAATAAAAAGAATATTGCTTTTTTTTTTTTTAATCACTAAAAAGTTTTTAGAATACTTCATAAAAATTATTAATAATGTTATAAAAATTTATTTAAATAAATAAATATATATATATAAATATATATTTATTCATTTATGTAAATAAGAATACGAATAATAGTATCAATTGCATATTTTTTACATATACATGCATACATAATTTTATATAATGGGAACATAAAAATTTTAATAAATTTTATTAAGAATAATTTGATAATGTTTTATTAATTTTTTTTTTTTTTTTTTTTTTTTTTTTTTTTTTTTTTTTTTTTTTTTTTGTATAATTATTAAAATAGTTTATATGTAAAATATATTATATAAATAAATTTTAAAATATAAGTTTTTTTTAAACATGGAAAGTATGAGTATAGAAAAAAACAGTACTCCTTTAGGGAGGCCTGGTTATAGAACAATGAACTCAGAGTTGAATTATACTTTAATGGATTCTTCTATTAATCATTCTTCTATTTTAGATAATTCTATGAGAGTTGAAAAAGATAATAGAGAAAGAAGATTGCAAAAAATAAATGAAAATATTGTAAGTGAATATGAATCTGGTAGGCAAAGTGTTGTTTTTACACAACAAAAGTATAAGCAATTATTAGAAGGATTTCTATTATTTGTTCAAACAAACAAATATATTCATCAGAAAATTTCTGAATTAAGAGAAGAAGCAACTGATGAATACAATAGAATGCTAAATAAAAATATCCCAAATATAATAATACATCAAAGACTAATATGTAATATTAATAACTTTCAAACAGGTAATGAACAATTTGAATTATTAGCTAAATGCTTAATTAAAGAACCATATTTGGCATTACCAGCTTATCAAGCAGCAATTAAAGAATTGTGGAAATCTCAAGATAGTAAAGTAGAAATTGATCCTCCTAAAATAGGAATTTGTGGTTGGTTAGGTAGGCACCATGTAACCCCTAGAGGGTTACAAAGTTCTATGATAAATAAACTTGTAGCAGTCGAAGGAGTTGTGAATAAGTGTTCTACAGTCCAACCAAAGTTAGTACAATCTGTTTATATAGGAGAAGCAGTTCAAGATATTAATGCAGATATTAGAAGTGATGAAAAAACAGTCCACTTAAGACCACATTATGATATTACAGATTTTGATAAAACAGCCAAAGATTCAGGTAGACCTCCTGCATCAGATCCTGAAGGCAAAATTATGCACAGACATGAAATAGGATTATGCAAATATAAAAATCATCAAAAATTTGTTATTCAAGAAACACCAGAAGATGCACCAACAGGACAAATGCCAAGATGGGTAGAAGTAATAGTAGAAGATGATTTGTGTGATATTGTAAAATGTGGTGATAGAGTAAGGGTTTGGGGAGTGTATAGAGCAAGTTGTGGTCAAGCTAATAGTTCCAATAGTGGTTTAGGGAGATCTTTTTTAATAGCTAATAATGTATTAGTGAAAAATAAAGAAACTTATGACTCCAATTTATTTATATCAGAAGCAGATAAAAAAAATTTTCATGCATTTGCGAAAAAAGAAAATACAATTGATATTTTAGGTTATTCTTTTGCTCCTTCCATATGTGGACAGGATATAGTAAAAAAGGCTATTGTTTTAATGTTAGCAGGTGGAACAGAACGTGCTTTACCTTCTCATCATATTAGAGGAGATATTCATATAATGTTGGTAGGAGATCCTAGTTGTGGTAAATCCCAACTCTTACGTTATGTTATGAGCATAATGCCTGGTACAGTTTCTGCTACTGGAAGAGGATCTTCAGGAGTTGGTTTAACTGCAGCAATAGTTACTGATCAAGATACAGGAGAAAGAATAGTAGAAGGTGGTGCTATGGTTATGGGAGACAGAAGAGTAGTATGTATTGATGAATTTGACAAAATGCAGCAAACAGATAGGGTAGCGATTCATGAAGTTATGGAACAACAAACCGTTACTGTTGCTAAAGCAGGTATTCATACTACTTTAAATGCTAGATGTACAGTTCTAGCAGCTGCTAATCCTCTATATGGATGTTGGAACGATGCTCTTGATATGGGACAACAATTACAATTTGAACCTTCTCTTCTTTCTCGTTTTGATTTAATTTTTCTTGTAAGAGATAGTGCTACCGAAGAAGACGATGAAAGAATTGCAGAATCTGTACTTAGAAATGTTACTGAAAAAGCTAAACCAATTATTAATGAAAGTAGAAATAATCAAAAAAATTTCGTTATTCAAGCAGACAGCTATGACATTAATCCTAAAGCTCAACATATAAGTGTTTTTAACGAAAGAGATATAAATAAAAATAATGACAATAATCAAGAAAATGAAGAATTTGAAACTCCTATTTTTGCTAATAGAGATGAAATGATTTATTATGATAAAAATGGTATAGAACATGAAATCTTAACAGTTCCTTTTTTTAAAAAATACTTGCATTATGTTAAAAATATTTTTTATCTTGAAAAGCAAAGAAGTGACGGATGGAAACCTTATCCAGAAGTTAGTGATGAAGCATGTGAAGTTATTACTGAATTATATGCAGATTTAAGAGAAAGAGCATCTAAATACTCACATAACAAACTTATACAAGGAGTTACTCCAAGAACTTTAGAGGCCATTATTCGAATAGCATCTGCTCATGCAAAGCTAAAATTAAATAGATATGTTACTAGTGTTGATGTAAATTATGCAAAGAAATTGTTATTATATACTTTATTTGGGGAAGAAATTATCGACCCAGATGAGGAATATGAAGAAGATCAAAAAGAAGAGGAAGAAGAAGAAGAAGAAGAAGAAGAGGAAGAAGAAGATGATGATGAAGAAGAAATACTAAAAAAAAAGAAAAATCAAAAAGCAAAAAGGGCATCTAAAAAAAGAGTTAATGAAAAAAAGGATATAACAAATAAAAAGAAAAAAAAAAGAAAAGGGCAAACTGAATCTGATGATGTTGAGAATAACATGATAGATGATATACAAAAAAACAATAAAAAAACTACACCTTTAGATGTTAAAGAAATAGAAAGATTAATTGTTGAAAATGTAACATTAAATGATCCTGGTGATGGACTAAAAGATGTTGAACTTTTAGATTTGGTATCAAATTTTTTTAATATATATATAAATATATATATATAGAGATATATATTTACATTTATTATAAACTTTTTTTTTTTTTTTTTATAGATTATATTAGGAAATAAAGATAAAATGCCAGAATTGGCAAATCTTGATATTAATCAGTTACGTAAAATAATAAATTCATTAAATGAGATGGATGGAGCACCTATTTACTATGTAAAAAAGGATAAAATAGTATATAAATGTTAAACTACTTTATTTAATTTTTTTTTTTTTTTAATTTTTTTAATTTATTTATTTTTTTCAAAATATTTATATAATTCCATCATTTTTTTTTTTCTTTTTTTTCTTTAAATTATTTTTTTCAAATTATCTGTATAGAATTTTCTTTTTAAAATTGTTAAAAATCTAATTTTTTTTTTTTTTTTTTTTTTTTTTTGAATTATTAAAGATTCAATTTTTTAATAAAATTATGATATTTAATATATATTTCTATAATCAAATAGAAGAATATATTATTTTAGATTAACATTTAAAAAAAAAAAATTTATACATATTTATATTACATTAATTTTTGTGATTTAAAATAATTTTTTAAGTGGACAATTGAATATATAGTTATTAGAATAAGCAAAATAATTTCTGTTATATAACAATAGAACATTTTTTTATGAACTGATTCATTGTATTCATGTAAATTGGTTGCCTATATAAAAATAAAAAAAAAGATTTATATGTATGAAAAAATATATATGTATGAAAAAATATATATGTATGAAAAAATATATATGTTTTTTTCAATAACAATATTAATAAATGTATATGTGTCTACCATATGTTTTTGGTATCCTTGTTGCAATTTCATGGAATTAAACTTTTTTTTCAAACTTTTTAAAATAGATAATGTTTCACTTAATTCTGATTTTTTTGCTAAATTTTCTAAATCGATATCTGTGCCACCAACATCAATTGATAAAGTCCATTTTATTGAAGTACTTTTAAACCAATTAGTAGATGGACAAGAAATACATATATAATATAATCCATCCTTATTTGTTAAATATGATATTTTACCTTTAGTAATTTTAGAGGTTTCATGTGAATACAGTACTCTCCCATTTTGATCTTTTATATTAATAAGACATTTAACATCTATAAATAATAATAATATTTTTTTTTTTTTTTTAAAAATTCATATATTTATATAATTATATTCTCTTGTAATGTTAAAATGTATAATAAATAAAGTTTTTCTTATATCCTTTAAATTTTTGTTATTTTAATTTAAAAAGTTTTCTTACCTTTTAACCCATAATTGTCATAAGAAGAAGTTATGACAATATTGCTAGCTACACTTTCTACAAAGCATTTATCTACACCTTCTTTTACATAAAAATAAGCAGCTTTAACATTTGAGCTAATTAAAAATATAGAAAAAAATAAAAGGAATACAATCCCACTAGTTTTTATTCCTTTCATCATTTATGAAAAATAAATAGGTAAAATATTACATAAATTTAATTAAATTATAAATTCATCTTCATCATTAAACAATTTTACCACAAAATGTAGTAAATTTTATAAAGTATTTAAAAATATTTTTGATTAATTATATATTATCAATATCTGATTTATTGTGTAATTGATATATGTTTAATATATTAATTTATTATTTACAATTTATATTTATTAGAAATATGTTTTTTACATTAATAATTTTATATTTTTAAAATAGTACATAAATTATGTAAAATTATATTGCATTTTTTAATATATTTAAGAAAATAAAAAATAAAACAAAAAAAACAAAATTAAATTGTTATGTAATTAAAGTAAATCACATTAAAATTTATTATTCAAACATGAATTTTATTAATATATTTTTTTTTTTTTTTGTTTGTAATGTTTTATACAGTTATTCTTAATAAATATTTTTATCACAACAAAAAAAAAATATATATATAAAATAATTGAATTTGAAAGAAATAGAAATTTATCATTTCACATTTAAAAGTGTCATAACCTTAAATAAGTTGAGAATTTTCTTTCATAAAGTTAAAAAAAATATTTATAGGAACTACATAATATAAAAATGAAAAATAAATAAGAGAAGCATAAATTATAGCACTTCTAATAAAATGTAATCATTTTATAAATATAAAATAATTATAACTTTTTTTTTTTTTTATGATTTTACAAATTTTTTACTTATATTAAAAAGACATATAAGAAGTA
>NW_021628210.1:348653-350277 GCF_900005855.1 Plasmodium gallinaceum | reverse complement strand
TTTTAAATAAAAAAAAAAAAAAAAAAAAAAAAAAAAAAAAAAAAAAAAAAAAAAAGATTAAAAAATTAAAAAAGTCAACAAAAATTAAAAAAAATTAATGAAAAATTATATTTATATATATATATATATATTTGAGAATTGTAAAATTACAAATATAGTTTTATAAGATAAATATTAAAAAATAATTCTAAAATTGTTAAAATAAAAATCATATATTTTTAACAATTTAAAATATGTAATTTGTACATAAGACAAATTTTGTTAAATTATATTTCTATAAAAAATATAATAAAAAATTAAAATTTTTAATAAATACATTTTTTTAAATATTTATAGAAAATTTTTTATATATTAATGAGAACTTTATGAAAATAAAGATATATTTATTTTATTTAAAAATGAAAATATAAATTCATTTTATAGTAAAATGGATGAAAATATTTGTAAAAAAGAAGAAAATTTGTCTCATTCAGGTGATAATATGAAATATCATGATACTATTAAAGAAAAGATAAATCACCATAAGGAAAATGAAAAAAATGATTTTAAAAATTATTGCCCTTTTATAATTCCTGAAAATCGTAACATAAGTGCAATAGATGATATTCTGAATTCAAAAGAAAACATAATTGAATTTAAAAATTTAATTTTTCGTAATCTTGAAATAGATAAATTAGATTATGATATGTGCAAAATTGAATATAAAAAAAGCCTATTGAATAATGAAGAGTATAAAAATAAGAAATGGTATTTAAATTTTCAACCATTAAATAACATTTCAATTGAACAATATTGGAAATATGAAAAAGTTACTTTAAAAGATATTTTCAGCTCAAATATTAATTTAACTAATAATATAGAATTAAAAAAAAATAAAAAATACCTTAAACATATTGCTAAATGTATTTTAAAGGGGAAACCTCATGAATCATTAATAAAAAACTACTATAAATTTTCTGCAAATTATTTAAATAATTCCGATAAACATTCTAAAAATTCTTTTAATAATATAAACTCTTCCTTTTTAAGTTTAAATTCTAGAACAATAAAAAATTCTCAAAATTTATTAAACTGGAAATTAAAATATTCAAAGAATTTATCAAATTTTCAAAACGTAAAATCAAAAGAAAATGAAAATTCTTCTTCAATTAATTCTATTAATTTGGAAAATAAAAAAAGCAACTTTCATTTTAATCAAGGCAATAGTGATATCCTTTCAAATAATTATAAAAAAGATTTAAAAGATTATAAAAAAAAAAGTAAAAAAAAGAATTTATAGTAAAAATATAAGAGAAAATGTATTTATCTTCTTATATTTTTTACACATTTTCATATAGTTTATCTATTAATTTTATCTATTTTTTTAAATGTGAAATTTTTTTATATTTCCTTATGCAATTTACATTTGCAAAATTTAATATTTGAATTCTTTTATTTTTTTTTTTTTTTATTTTTAATTATTTTTTTTCATTTGCTAGTATTGTTTTAAGAAATGCTTTATATATAAAATTTTTTTTTTTAATTTAAAAAACAAAATTTATTTATATACTTAAATCAACGTGCATATTCCTTTTTAAAAGTATTTTTGTTTTTTTTTTTTTTTTTTTTTTTTTTTTTTTTAAAA